>NW_019384458.1:383836-413344 GCF_000671375.1 Centruroides sculpturatus
TTTTTTTTTTTTGCTTGAACAACTCTGAAATGTCTATAATTGATCCGTTATATTATAAGTAATATGGCTGTGAGGAAATAAATGATTTGGATTATGGAACTTCAACATTCACTAATTTGACTTATTAATACTAATGAATTAACCTGGATAATTACTAAAATATTTTATATAGGACATAATCAAACTATGGCCAGGGAACCGGATTCGATACGAGAAAAGCTTTTATACAGCCTGCTCACAATTTTGCTTGTAGAAGTTTAGATTTACTTGGCCTCATTGTAAAAAGTTAATAGGTCTCGTAGTGCCAATAATTCAATAGGTCTCAACATGTCAATAGAATATTTAGCAGTTCCCATTTAGAAACAATTAATAATAATAATAATAATAAAACTTATATTTATTTTGTACTTGTTCAGTTCTTCCTTAGTGTACAGTAAATTATTGTATTACTCTATGTAAGTATATTGTGAGAATTAGTAAACTAACATTCTTTTAAAAATCTCGCGCACGGATCTGACTGATGAGATAGGCCATAAACATTAAAACGAGTGTGATGTAACAAATTCTCCTAAATTTAGTTCTTTTATTTGTAATCAGAATGCAGTTTTTCATGCCTATTCTATACAGTATCCAAAATCGGTTAATTAATATATAAATTAATTAGATAAATACAATACAGTAGTATCACGTACAGTACTTCGAATTTAATCAGTTCTAGCAGGTTGTTCGAAATCCGAATAAATTTTTTTCGTTAGGAAAGTAAATTAATCCGTTCTCAGTCCCTACCCAATATCCATTTTGTTAAAATTAAATGAAAATATACATGATTTAAGTATTTAATAAAGTTGTCATTATAAATTTTTCGTAACAATTCGGTTTATATTTATATCCCTGAAAAACAGTAAAACCTAATTAAAACAGAACCTTAGTTATACGAAAACCTGCCTAAACGGGAAGAATTTTTCGGAACCCAGCGATTTTCTGTATTAAAAAAAACCCGTTCAAAACATGCCAAACCGAAAAAAAAAAATACTCGGTACTGTGCAGGTCCAGTTTACGCATGTTTTGTTATATGTATTGATAAATTATATATTTTTAAAAGTGATATTATTATTATAACTTTATTTGTTAATTTTAATTAATTGCAAAGATCAAGGTTTGTTTTTGTTTTGATTTTTGGTTAAAAGAATGTTTTTCATCCCAGCCCAGAGCCTTACGATCACAATATAAAACAAACGAAAAGTATGCTGTTTTGTTATGTCTTACAAATTGCAAACACTTTTTTCTGATAATGATCATATTTTGAATTATGTAAATTATTTAAGATCCCAGATTTTTCACGTTACAGCTGACATCTTTTTGCTATAGTTTGCAATGTATTATACTTTTATTAGTAACTTCTAAACCAATGGTTTTGTGTAATGTAGTACTGAACAACGACAGGGCATTTCTTTTCGGTATTACTAAATGCACAATCACTCTATACTTCTCCATAGAAAAGTTGCAATGATGCAAGAAAAATTTTTAAGGTAGGAGTACTACAGTTTAAAAAAAATTGAAGAAAAAAGTACAGTCTACTACTTCGTATTCTGTACGATATAAACATCTCTAACACTTGTGATTCGATTTTCTAACGGTCGAGTGCTCGTATTGACTCGATCAGGATTTTTTGCAACATTTGAACGAATCCCGAGGTCCTGTATATACACCGAATCCCGATTATTCGTCCTGATTGTTGCACGGAAAACCGAAAAATACGGATAATCTAAAATAATCTGTAAAAAAATAAACTATTTAGTGATTTTAAACGAATTACAATTTCGTTATAACGCAATGTTAAAGTGAGAGTCTCGACTTTCCTAAGCTAAAATGTATTCAATGTAAAATTCAAAAAACATAAAAATATTTTTAAAAATATCGAGTAATAATTTAAATTTTATATAGTTTTTTCCGAATTACTGTATTTTAATTTTACAACTAACGGGACTTTTTTTCAAACCTCTTGTTTGTAGCGTATAAATGTGATATTTTTCACGTGTATTCTATCAGTAAATTTTTGAAATATCGTTTGTAGATTGGAAAGTCAGATGAGCTTGAGAGGTTATTTTTTTTTATCTGATGATGTCTAATGCAACTTCCCATTCATAACGTTGTCCATGGACAAGATGGGCAAGATATGACGATGAATGGATTATCCGCACAAGGGTAATCGAGAATTCGGTGTTTTTGGCCGTTTGTACGTTTTCTCAATCGTAACGTTGATAAATACTGAGTTTGAATCAGGTACATTGATTCGATATAACGTTGAAAATCTTATAAAATAGTTCACGAAACAGAAAACGCGCATGAAATTATTTGTTAGATAAAATCAGGAATTGATCAATTCCACAATTCGTAATTCCACAACGCATTATGGAACCGATACAAATTTATGAAAAAATAGTTTCGAGAAGAGTATGTATATAATATATATATATATATTTATCTTCGTTTTTCAAAAGTCGAGAAATGTTTGAGGACCCAAACCTTATATACAGAAGATTTCAATATAACAGACTAATTGGGGAAAGGGATGTCTGCTGTTGCCGAAAGTCCATTAAATTAAATTAAATGTATTTTAAAAACACATTAATAACAAACTTACAATGCACAGGATTTATTAAAATTTATAAGTATAAATAAACTGTTATGATAATGTACCGGTATATTGTGTAATTTATACACGCCACTAATACATCTGTTAAGAATATTAAAATAAATTTACGACAGGAACCAAACCTTATTTTAATTAAATAACGTTAAAAAATTGTACCACGTAACTAAATGTCTGATTGAGACAGTGCACATCCGGATGCATTAAATCGAAAGCCTACTGTAAATAGATCAGTGATTCACAAAGTGGACGCCACCGCCCCCTGTGTACTGGGAGTAAATCTAGAAGACCAAAAAAACACAGAGTAAAGAAATATATATATCCAGAGTGGTAGCTGGCGCTAGTGTCGTGAAGCTGCCTTGGAACAGGAAGTGGCGCCATATTCAAGGCAGAAGCGAAAATTTTCTACTTTCGAATAATTGTGTAAATTCCGTACGTATAATTTAGATTCTAAGATAAAATGGTTAATAGCTGTTGTGCTATTAATTGTACTAACCGCAATACTACAGGACGTGGTCTTACGTTTCACCGGTACGCCGTAAATCCATCGGGCTAGTTTTATGGCTAATTACTATATTAATTACATAACGAATTTGGTACTAGAGGTAAGCGTTAGGCGCCATCTCTTATTAATATTAATAATTATAAATAAATTAATTAATTTAAATAATTTAGAACCGCTGGGAGAAAAAATCGGCCCGGAGCGGGACTCGAACCCACAACTCCTGCTTACCGTGCAGATGCGTTGCCAGTTACGCTATCCGGACCTCCGATCCGATCTCCTCTTCCAGCGTATAACTATGTAACCATCGACGGTTATTACAATGCCGGCTGGGGACACATTCAGTGCCCACGTCCTACTCCTATAAGGCACTCAACCGGCCATCGCAAGCCCCGGCAAGGCGTAATATATATAATCATCGCTAAACCCGATGTAATATAGCTAATCACCAAACATATGCCGTAAATCCATCGGGCTAGTTTTAAGGCTAATTACTAAATAAATTACGTAATTAATTTGGCACTAGAGGTAAGCGTTAGGCGCCATCTCTTATTAATATTAATAATTATAAATAAATTAATTAATTTAAATAATTTAGAACCGCTGGGAGAAAAAATCGGCCCGGAGCGGGACTCGAACCCACAACTCCTGCTTACCGTGCAGATGCGTTGCCAGTTACGCTATCCGGACCTCCGATCCGATCTCCTCTTCCAGCGTATAACTATGTAACCATCGACGGTTATTACAATGCCGGCTGGGGACACATTCAGTGCCCACGTCCTACTCCTATAAGGCACTCAACCGGCCATCGCAAGCCCCGGCAAGGCGTAATATATATAATCATCGCTAAACCCGATGTAATATAGCTAATCACCAAACATATGCCGTAAATCCATCGGGCTAGTTTTAAGGCTAATTACTAAATAAATTACGTAATTAATTTGGCACTAGAGGTAAGCGTTAGGCGCCATCTCTTATTAATATTAATAATTATAAATAAATTAATTAATTTAAATAATTTAGAACCGCTGGGAGAAAAAATCGGCCCGGAGCGGGACTCGAACCCACAACTCCTGCTTACCGTGCAGATGCGTTGCCAGTTACGCTATCCGGACCTCCGATCCGATCTCCTCTTCCAGCGTATAACTATGTAACCATCGACGGTTATTACAATGCCGGCTGGGGACACATTCAGTGCCCACGTCCTACTCCTATAAGGCACTCAACCGGCCATCGCAAGCCCCGGCAAGGCGTAATATATATAATCATCGCTAAACCCGATGTAATATAGCTAATCACCAAACATATGCCGTAAATCCATCGGGCTAGTTTTAAGGCTAATTACTAAATAAATTACGTAATGAATTTGGTACTAGAGGTAAGCGTTAGGCGCCATCTCTTATTAATATTAATAATTATAAATAAATTAATTAATTTAAATAATTTAGAACCGCTGGGAGAAAAAATCGGCCCGGAGCGGGACTCGAACCCACAACTCCTGCTTACCGTGCAGATGCGTTGCCAGTTACGCTACCCGGACCTCCAGTACGATCTCCTCTTCCAGCGTATAACTATGTAACCATCGACGGTTATTACAATGCCGGCTGGGGACACATTCAGTGCCCACGTCCTACTCCTATACGGCACTCAACCGGCCATCGCAAGCCCCGGCAAGGCATAATATATCTACAATCATCGCTAAACCCGATGTAATAGCTAATCTCCAAACGTACGCCGTAAATCCATCGGGCTAGTTTTATGGCTAATTACTATATTAATTACATAACGAATTTGGTACTAGAGGTAAGCGTTAGGCGCCATCTCTTATTTTTCTCCCAGCGGTTCTAAATTATTTAAATTAATTAATTTATTTATAATTATTAATATTAATAAGAGATGGCGCCTAACGCTTACCTCAAGTACCAAATTCGTTATGTAATTAATATAGTAATTAGCCATAAAACTAGCCCGATGGATTTACGGCGTACGTTTGGAGATTAGCTATTACATCGGGTTTAGCGATGATTGTTTCACCGGTAAGTGAATAATGTATATATTTTTAATTACTATACGTTTATGGGTTAATGTTACCTATGGTGACTAAAATGACGGCGCTTCGGTTAGGTGCGTTTCGTTTCGGTTAGATTAACTATATTTTTAGTAGACGTAAGATCATATTGAATTGTTAAATTAATATGCCTCTATGTCCTTAATTTATTATAATCTTATTTCGTCCACTAGTATGTATTTCTATTAACAGGACTTATTAAACTGGCTTTAAGGATACTGCAACTCAGTTTCACAGATTATAAAATTATTGTTTTATTTATTTTACCCGTTTTTTTCTATCACAACACCTACATTTCCAATTGTTCACCCTGACTGAAACCACGTCCCAATCTGTTTCGATCATTCTCTTTATATGTCACACTCTCCCCTACCTCTATGAATCTTCTCCATGATTAATGTATTTCTCTTCCGGTATCCGAATATTATTCATTCTATTATTTTGTTGGATTATATTGAATTGTTCTTCGGTATGATAAAGGCAAAACGTGAATGGAACAATAATCCCACAACAATCCAGTTCACTGCAAGATACAAACGTTTGCTTACCCAAATGCAATTTAAAACAAGTAAAAAGAGAAATGCAACTCCTTAGGATATAACAACAATTCTCAGTGTGGCATCAACAAGTTCTCGATTACATAAACATTTTTACGTCTTGGGGACCCTTGTTTGTAGCGTATAAATGTGATATTTTTCACGTGTATTCTATCAGTAAATTTTTGAAATATCGTTTGTAGATTGGAAAGTCAGATGAGCTTGAGAGGTTATTTTTTTTTATCTGATGATGTCTAATGCAACTTCCCATTCATAACGTTGTCCATGGACAAGATGGGCAAGATATGACGATGAATGGATTATCCGCACAAGGGTAATCGAGAATTCGGTGTTTTTGGCCGTTTGTACGTTTTCTCAATCGTAACGTTGATAAATACTGAGTTTGAATCAGGTACATTGATTCGATATAACGTTGAAAATCTTATAAAATAGTTCACGAAACAGAAAACGCGCATGAAATTATTTGTTAGATAAAATCAGGAATTGATCAATTCCACAATTCGTAATTCCACAACGCATTATGGAACCGATACAAATTTATGAAAAAATAGTTTCGAGAAGAGTATGTATATAATATATATATATATATTTATCTTCGTTTTTCAAAAGTCGAGAAATGTTTGAGGACCCAAACCTTATATACAGAAGATTTCAATATAACAGACTAATTGGGGAAAGGGATGTCTGCTGTTGCCGAAAGTCCATTAAATTAAATTAAATGTATTTTAAAAACACATTAATAACAAACTTACAATGCACAGGATTTATTAAAATTTATAAGTATAAATAAACTGTTATGATAATGTACCGGTATATTGTGTAATTTATACACGCCACTAATACATCTGTTAAGAATATTAAAATAAATTTACGACAGGAACCAAACCTTATTTTAATTAAATAACGTTAAAAAATTGTANATGCCGCCCTGTGCAAAAAGAAGCAAGTGAGCGACAGGAATCCCTAATGGCAGATACCGAGTAGAGTGGCAAAATATACACAGTGTGGCCGTGACGGAACCGATACAAATTTATGAAAAAATAGTTTCGAGAAGAGTATGTATATAATATATATATATATATTTATCTTCGTTTTTCAAAAGTCGAGAAATGTTTGAGGACCCAAACCTTATATACAGAAGATTTCAATATAACAGACTAATTGGGGAAAGGGATGTCTGCTGTTGCCGAAAGTCCATTAAATTAAATTAAATGTATTTTAAAAACACATTAATAACAAACTTACAATGCACAGGATTTATTAAAATTTATAAGTATAAATAAACTGTTATGATAATGTACCGGTATATTGTGTAATTTATACACGCCACTAATACATCTGTTAAGAATATTAAAATAAATTTACGACAGGAACCAAACCTTATTTTAATTAAATAACGTTAAAAAATTGTACCACGTAACTAAATGTCTGATTGAGACAGTGCACATCCGGATGCATTAAATCGAAAGCCTACTGTAAATAGATCAGTGATTCACAAAGTGGACGCCACCGCCCCCTGTGTACTGGGAGTAAATCTAGAAGACCAAAAAAACACAGAGTAAAGAAATATATATATCCAGAGTGGTAGCTGGTGCTAGTGTCGTGAAGCTGCCTTGGAACAGGAAGTGGCGCCATATTCAAGGCAGAAGCGAAAATTTTCTACTTTCGAATAATTGTGTAAATTCCGTACGTATAATTTAGATTCTAAGATAAAATGGTTAATAGCTGTTGTGCTATTAATTGTACTAACCGCAATACTACAGGACGTGGTCTTACGTTTCACCGGTACGCCGTAAATCCATCGGGCTAGTTTTATGGCTAATTACTATATTAATTACATAACGAATTTGGTACTAGAGGTAAGCGTTAGGCGCCATCTCTTATTAATATTAATAATTATAAATAAATTAATTAATTTAAATAATTTAGAACCGCTGGGAGAAAAAATCGGCCCGGAGCGGGACTCGAACCCACAACTCCTGCTTACCGTGCAGATGCGTTGCCAGTTACGCTACCCGGACCTCCAGTACGATCTCCTCTTCCAGCGTATAACTATGTAACCATCGACGGTTATTACAATGCCGGCTGGGGACACATTCAGTGCCCACGTCCTACTCCTATACGGCACTCAACCGGCCATCGCAAGCCCCGGCAAGGCGTAATATATATACAAACATCTCCAACCCGATATATAATATAGCTACAACCAACAGACTGCCGAAAATCTATCGGGCTAGTTTTATGCTAATTATTAAATAAATTACGTAATCAATTTGGTACTAGAGGTAAGCGTTAGGCGCCATCTCTTATTAATATTAATAATTATAAATAATTTTAATTAATTTAAATAATTTGGAACCGCTGGGAGAAAAAATCGGCCCGGAGCGGGACTCGAACCCACAACTCCTGCTTACCGTGCAGATGCGTTGCCAGTTACGCTACCCGGACCTCCGATCCGATCTCCTCTTCCAGCGTATATAATCTAACTACTTAACCATCGACGGTTATTACAACGCCGGCTGGGGACACATTCAGTGCCCACGTCCTACTTCCCATAAGGCTCTCAACCGGCCATCGCAAGCCCCGGCAAGGCGTAATATATATACAAACATCTCCAACCCGATATATAATATAGCTACAACCAACAGACTGCCGAAAATCTATCGGGCTAGTTTTATGCTAATTATTAAATAAATTACGTAATCAATTTGGTACTAGAGGTAAGCGTTAGGCGCCATCTCTTATTAATATTAATAATTATAAATAAATTAATTATTTTAAATAATTTAGAACCGCTGGGATTGTAGATATATTATGCCTTGATCATCGCTACAATCATCGCTAAATATATATTTAGCGATGATTGTAGATATATTATGCCTTGCCGGGGCTTGCGATGGCCGGTTGAGTGCCGTATAGGAGTAGGACGTGGGCACTGAATGTGTCCCCAGCCGGCATTGTAATAACCGTCGATGGTTACATAGTTATACGCTGGAAGAGGAGATCGTACTGGAGGTCCGGGTAGCGTAACTGGCAACGCATCTGCACGGTAAGCAGGAGTTGTGGGTTCGAGTCCCGCTCCGGGCCGATTTTTTCTCCCAGCGGTTCTAAATTATTTAAATTAATTAATTTATTTATAATTATTAATATTAATAAGAGATGGCGCCTAACGCTTACCTCTAGTACCAAATTCGTTATGTAATTAATATAGTAATTAGCCATAAAACTAGCCCGATGGATTTACGGCGTACGTTTGGAGATTAGCTATTACATCGGGTTTAGCGATGATTGTTTCACCGGTAAGTGAATAATGTATATATTTTTAATTACTATACGTTTATGGGTTAATGTTACCTATGGTGACTAAAATGACGGCGCTTCGGTTAGGTGCGTTTCGTTTCGGTTAGATTAACTATATTTTTAGTAGACGTAAGATCATATTGAATTGTTAAATTAATATGCCTCTATGTCCTTAATTTATTATAATCTTATTTCGTCCACTAGTATGTATTTCTATTAACAGGACTTATTAAACTGGCTTTAAGGATACTGCAACTCAGTTTCACAGATTATAAAATTATTGTTTTATTTATTTTACCCGTTTTTTTCTATCACAACACCTACATTTCCAATTGTTCACCCTGACTGAAACCACGTCCCAATCTGTTTCGATCATTCTCTTTATATGTCACACTCTCCCCTACCTCTATGAATCTTCTCCATGATTAATGTATTTCTCTTCCGGTATCCGAATATTATTCATTCTATTATTTTGTTGGATTATATTGAATTGTTCTTCGGTATGATAAAGGCAAAACGTGAATGGAACAATAATCCCACAACAATCCAGTTCACTGCAAGATACAAACGTTTGCTTACCCAAATGCAATTTAAAACAAGTAAAAAGATAAATGCAACTCCTTAGGATATAACAACAATTCTCAGTGTGGCATCAACAAGTTCTCGATTACATAAACATTTTTACGTCTTGGGGACCCGGGTTCGAATCTGAACGGGTTGATAAATCCCCAGGATTTTTTCGGGGAGTTGTTTGTTCGGATATGTTGAGTCCTGTCCCTCACCACCCGGCAGCCCCATTGTAGGCCGGCCCGAACTTATAATGGGCTTGCAAAAAGAGGCCCTCTTAATACCCACAGGGTGGAAAGCGTTAAAAATATACCGATTCCTCCTTTCTGCCCTAAACATTGCCAAAAGCAACTTCCATCTAATGGATACACACCCTTCAACGGAAAGTAGGCCACCGATGCCGCCCTGTGCAAAAAGAAGCAAGTGAGCGACAGGAATCCCTAATGGCAGATACCGAGTAGAGTGGCAAAATATACACAGTGTGGCCGTGACTTAGACCGTTTCTGATCAGCCGCGTCATGATCTTTTCAGATTCGTGTTATTTGTGTTTTTCAAGAATTATAGAAAGCGCTAAATTTTTGGCTACTTAATCTGGATCGCTAAATTTTTGGCTACTTAATCTGGATCGCAAAATGGCTACTTAATCTGGATCGCTTGTAATGTAAAATTAATCGTATATCACTGTCCGATTAAATGATATATGCTGCTTGTAGCTGTTTATCGAAAAATTTTATAGAAGAAAAACAATTATTGTTAGAAGGAAACGTCATTATATTTGTGCCCTATATGTTAAAAACATGTGCTTTCACATTGCCCCATCAGGGCCGAATTTACAAGTACAGTAGATCCCCTATAACGCAAGTTCCAATAACATAGATTCCTATGACGCGAGAAAAAAAATTGCGTCAGTATTCGTACAAAAACGCTAAAAAAAACAAGTAAAACGCGGTAAAACGTCATCGCCAACTCGTCACCGCGGACGACCAGCCGAACTATTTTCCACCGTCTAGCGCTACGCTATGGAAAGTTTAGGCTAACTATCGTCTATACAGTATGTAAATTAAATACCGTAAGTCTAATACAGTACTGTAATTTTATACATTTCTTTGAAAAAAACATTTCTTATTCAACAACGATTAAAATTATCTATATTAATGATGTCTCCGAAGTTCAACGAAATTTTCGCAGAAAACTAACATCTGAAATCGCAGCCGCGGTTTGCTGCGCTGTTCCAGGACGAAAACAAACTTGAGCAACAAAGATGTCGAATGGTGCACACTCGGTAAGTAATCCTACAATTTTTTTGTTTACAGCGTAGTTTATACTAATTATTCCCAAAAAATTATACGTGTTTTGAAAATGTTGAATCGAATGAGTCTAGAATCGAATAATTTTATGCAAGAAAATCTTTCAAACAACCGTAGTCCGTAAACATCACACGTGTCAAACACGTGAGCCAATAACAGTTCAAGGATTTCTAAACGCAAAATTCGTATAACGAAAAACGTATCTTCGCGTTATAGGGGAGTCTACTGTATATGCGTTTTTCCTTACTAAGAAACGTTGCGTTGAAACTGTGTTCAAGTGAACCGAATAAATGCAAACTGTGACGAATTCTTACAAAGCACGCTTACCTTTACACTTTCCTGACTCTTCGTCGAAGATTTCGTGCGACTCTTTACAGGTACAAGTGTTTACTCCTGCACGTTTATCACATTTGCTGCCTTCGTTTGCCTCACATTTTGCTTTATAACCCGGGTCGCACTCAAACAAGTGTTTATTCCTGCACGTTTATCACATTTGCTGCCTTCGTTTGCCTCACATTTTGCTTTATAACCCGGGTCGCACTCAACGTCTTCTAAAAGAAATAAATACAAACGTGCGTTTTTTCTTACTAAGTAACATTGCGTTGAAACTGTGTTCAAGTGAACCGAATAAATGCAAACTGTGACGAATTCTTACAAAGCACGCTTATTGTTTTTTTAGTAGACAAATTTGAATCAATACAGTTATTGCACTTTAAGCAGATGTTTCATATTAACAGATATATCTCAGGACCTGCAGTGAGAATGGAATTGGGAAGACCTCCTTCGCCATTGGATTGTCGATATAATTGTTTAGATTTTGGAGGAAACTTGTTGATATACCGGAAGATGACGACCGAAAATTGACATATACAAGACTTTAAAAGATAAATGGTAATTTTTTTTAAAGCCATGGTTTGGTATTGCTAAAAAATTACTAAATAATATTGGATTGTCCTCTAGTTATATGTATTTAAGCGAAAGTTTGTTTTTTTTTGGACTGTGATCAACGACTAAGAGAATTATATTGATTAAAAGATGTTCATTATATGAGGGAAAGAAGTTGAAACAGTGAAATTTTTTTAATGAAATGTGGAGTTCTGCGTTTTATTTATTGTCTAATTTGAGTTATAAAGTCGTTTGCTGCACAATTTACATTAAATAGGTTTTCGCTAAACTTAAATGGTAAAAATATCTTAGGTGACTCTGAGTGTTCCTTTTGTGGAACAACAGTGATGGATATGAGAAAACACCTTCTTGGTTTTTGCCACATTCTTTTGGATGTTCGAGTTGTTACACTGTTATCTGATTTTTGTTGCCAAATTTTATTCGGTAATAGTTTTGCCATGCTAACTTTATATAATTTATATAATTTTTTTGTTCATGTATCAAACTTGAAATAAGAATGTTATTTAACCCCTTTTAATAACACCCGTTTTATCAAATAATAAAGATTGATTGAGATTGATTGATAATAATACAAAAATAATTACTAAGAAATAATATAATAATGTGTCATATGAAAATGCAATGATTATTCCAGGTTAGTCAAAACTTTATAGGCAATTTTTAATGTCGATTATTGTGAATTGCCTTTTTATTTAAATAGATTTTAATTTGGTTGTGATCATCTGAGAAGTCTTTCTACTACAGTATTTAAGTGAAAAATTACCAAATTTTTATCTTTCAGGAATATATGTAGAATTTCGTGAATAGTAATTATTAAATATGATCGAATTTTAAGGTTTTAAATAAAGACTTCCCTCAAATCTATTTAGATTTTCGATATTTAAATGATAGAATATTTTTAAATTTTAACAAATGATCATTTTATTTTGATTTTTAGATGAATAGTAAAGTCACCTTTACACAAATAGCCTATATAAAATGTTTTAAATCTAATTTTTCCCAAATATTCATATTTTCATAGTACAATAAATAGAAATTATAATAAAAATATATCCTATGTTAAATATTATTAATATAGTAGGCCTACTGTACATAAAATATTTGTATAACGAAACATATATTTATTGCACAATTAAACTATAATCTCCATAATTAGTCTTTCTTGATTTAAATCGATATTACAATGCTATAACAGATCATTTAAATAGTTGTTAAATGGCCATAATAGAAAATTCCAAACACTTTACATTGAATATTATAATAATAATAATAATAATACACGGTTCTTTAACAATAAATTTCTTTAAATTATTTACATTTTGCCATTTTAACTTTTAGTCAGCATAATAAAACGTCTTTATTTAATTCTTACCTGAATTACTTTCGGAAAACCCAATTAAAAGCGTGAAAATTATACTAAAGGTAATCATTCTGCATTTTCTACTTTCCATATAGTGATATTACAAGTACTTATAGTTTAGTTGTACATTAACTATGACAAGAATGACATATAAGTTACAGATGGTCAATACAGAGAAAATATTTATTTGATTCATCCAAATCATAGAAAAAAATTATTGGCAGAAAAATATAATTTAGAAAAATTTATTAGATAATTTACTGAATATATATGGCATGACTTTTTCTTATATCATTCCTAAATTTAATTAAATTACTTTTAATTTATTAAATAAAAAAATATATTTTTTTGTTTGTTTGTTTAATTAGCTACATGCTAATAAAATTTATCGAATTTTCAGCTACACTGTAAATGAAAGCTTCGTATTGTAACTGTCTACAGTATATTGTGCCATTCGTATAGCCTAATATTATGAAAAGCATTGCAAATTATTAATAAATCAATAATCAAAAGCATTAGATCCCAACAAACTTCTCAGTAATATATTTTTAAAAAATCACTGATTTAAAAAGAAATATTAAGTAAAAACATTTCTAAATCCTTCAGTTTGGCAAGATTCTAGAACCGTGTGAGGGGAGGGGGGAAATTCCTCCAAACTGTGTACAGTTTTTTGATGTAATGTAACTGTATCACATTTCGCCTTCTCTAAACTATCGTACCCTCCTCTGGACAATGCAATGGACAACAAAGAAAGCAAACATAGCTGAAAAAAGCACCAAACATCGGGCAATGCACCATAGGCAGGTGAATGTGGTAACGGTAAGAACACTGTGCTTCTGTGTAGAAATTTGAAAACGATGACAAATAGTGTGCCAGCAAAGTTGTGTCTATTTCACTCCTAGTCGATTCGATTAAGGCCCACCATGCGAAATTAGCTACACCGGATATTGCGTGGTCGGATTAAATCGAAGGACCAAGAATATGTGAAACGCAATCAACACTAGAATAACAAAACAAAATTAATAGGACTGGAAAAGTTAACAATACACTTTTATCCGTATGCAAATTATTCAGGTTTTCGGATTACTGTGCATGCCCATGTCTCGATAAAAATTACATCAGGAATACAAATATTAGCATTAAAATAAAAAAAAAATCTTACCAGTGTTCAGAGGTTTCATCCATTCAGTTACTGATGAGATCTAATTCATATCAAGCTGTCCAGTAAAACTGCGACATTCGAATACAGTAGAATTACTAAATATTGTATTACATATTACTAAGAAAACACAAATTACACTCAAACCCCTTTATTACGATGTCGGTTTATAAAAATTCGCGTAATACGAAGTAGATTCGTGGTCTTTTGAAGAAGAGGGATAAGTATTTTAATGTTAGCAAGTAAGATTAATACAAATTTCATTAATACAAAATGCTAATTTTTAAATTAAGTCTGTTCGACTTTGTATTAACGGGGTTTGACTGTATATACCTAGTATTTCGAGAAGGCCGAATTTGAATTTTCAACCTATTTTTCACGAAACCTGATCGGTTGACCGAAATATAATCAGAAATCAGATGTGATTGGCACGTTAGAGTTATACTTAGAACGAATTTGTATGCCTTGAATTATTTTTTCATCCAGAAGAATGCTTTCATTTAGTGCCGTCTTTAGGGCAGGGCCTACGGGGCCCTGGCCCCCTAATCCGAAAGTAATAAAGTTANAAAAAATATATTTTTTTGTTTGTTTGTTTAATTAGCTACATGCTAATAAAATTTATCGAATTTTCAGCTACACTGTAAATGAAAGCTTCGTATTGTAACTGTCTACAGTATATTGTGCCATTCGTATAGCCTAATATTATGAAAAGCATTGCAAATTATTAATAAATCAATAATCAAAAGCATTAGATCCCAACAAACTTCTCAGTAATATATTTTTAAAAAATCACTGATTTAAAAAGAAATATTAAGTAAAAACATTTCTAAATCCTTCAGTTTGGCAAGATTCTAGAACCGTGTGAGGGGAGGGGGGAAATTCCTCCAAACTGTGTACAGTTTTTTGATGTAATGTAACTGTATCACATTTCGCCTTCTCTAAACTATCGTACCCTCCTCTGGACAATGCAATGGACAACAAAGAAAGCAAACATAGCTGAAAAAAGCACCAAACATCGGGCAATGCACCATAGGCAGGTGAATGTGGTAACGGTAAGAACACTGTGCTTCTGTGTAGAAATTTGAAAACGATGACAAATAGTGTGCCAGCAAAGTTGTGTCTATTTCACTCCTAGTCGATTCGATTAAGGCCCACCATGCGAAATTAGCTACACCGGATATTGCGTGGTCGGATTAAATCGAAGGACCAAGAATATGTGAAACGCAATCAACACTAGAATAACAAAACAAAATTAATAGGACTGGAAAAGTTAACAATACACTTTTATCCGTATGCAAATTATTCAGGTTTTCGGATTACTGTGCATGCCCATGTCTCGATAAAAATTACATCAGGAATACAAATATTAGCATTAAAATAAAAAAAAAATCTTACCAGTGTTCAGAGGTTTCATCCATTCAGTTACTGATGAGATCTAATTCATATCAAGCTGTCCAGTAAAACTGCGACATTCGAATACAGTAGAATTACTAAATATTGTATTACATATTACTAAGAAAACACAAATTACACTCAAACCCCTTTATTACGATGTCGGTTTATAAAAATTCGCGTAATACGAAGTAGATTCGTGGTCTTTTGAAGAAGAGGGATAAGTATTTTAATGTTAGCAAGTAAGATTAATACAAATTTCATTAATACAAAATGCTAATTTTTAAATTAAGTCTGTTCGACTTTGTATTAACGGGGTTTGACTGTATATACCTAGTATTTCGAGAAGGCCGAATTTGAATTTTCAACCTATTTTTCACGAAACCTGATCGGTTGACCGAAATATAATCAGAAATCAGATGTGATTGGCACGTTAGAGTTATACTTAGAACGAATTTGTATGCCTTGAATTATTTTTTCATCCAGAAGAATGCTTTCATTTAGTGCCGTCTTTAGGGCAGGGCCTACGGGGCCCTGGCCCCCTAATCCGAAAGTAATAAAGTTACAAATGAAATATAGGTTAATTGAAATAAACAAATTATTAAAAATATCAAATACTTTATTTCTCCTGTACGTAGTTAAAAATGATCTTACAACTAAGCAAACAAAGTTTGATTAAAATTAAAAACTCAATGATTAATATGTGAGGCTCTGGATAAGTCTGAACCCTCACTAAAATTCGCGTTAAAATAATTTCTTTTAAAGAAAAAATAGTAGTTAGAAATAGATTTTTATTTTATGAAAACGTGACGCTAACTTTTAAACGATAGAAGAATATAAGTCCATCGACCATCTCCGGTTGGAGATCGAATTAAACTTTGATTTTGACCTCTCCCGCGCCCCCCGAAAGGTTTCGAATTGTCACCAGGTGACGATGAGAGACCAATCGGAAAGTGAAATCGGAGGGAAACGGACAAAACCTGAGAATTCAAGGACGAGACGGCTTCTTTTCCCGAAAGTTCCAAGTGGCGGATCTATTGTAGTGTGTGTGTCTCGTGGCCATCTTCGTCTCCATCTCCCGACCTCGGATCGACATCATTCCATCAACGGAAGTCGACCGCATCGTCCCGGAGTCGTCGAGATGTCGTGGAATTGGTCATTCACGAACCAGGGACAGTACTTCCAAATGAGACTATTGCGGAAAGGAGAGGAAGACCCAGAGGCCGCTGACGACTTAGAACTTCCAAGATCGCGGAAATCTTGTAAACTTCTTTCGTGTCAAATAAACGGGTTGTGTTGTTTGTAAACGAGACATCTATCTCTGACTCAACTGCTCCCACATGTCGCGGATTGTTACCGCTCGGCAGTCCAGACGGCAATGGAGACGATGACGATATATATCACATATTATCGTACATTCGTTTATTAAATTTCTCCCCCCTCGGCCCCACAAATATATTAACTTAATTTTTAAAATAATAATTTTTGTTATTCTTAGAGTAAGAAATCTTAAAAAGTTTTTGATACTTATTCCCCACACCTCGGCCGAAAACGGTACTTTCTTCCTGCTGCGTGGAAAGAAAATTCCACTTCCTGGCCGAGAGAGATGAAAAATCGTATATACTTCACGACAGGAAACAAATAATGCATCACTAGGTCTGTAGTATACTATTGTTTCTGTTTCCTTAAAGGGGCCCCATCTTGGTCCTGACCCAGGGCCCCTTACGTTCTAAAGAAGGCACTGCTTTCATTTCTTTTTTGTTGAATAGTAACAGTCTCCAAGTATAAAATAGTACTTTAGATCTTCAACTTAGAGGTGGTAATTTGAATCTTTCATTAATTTGTGTTAAAATTTGGTTGGCTGTTTACCCAAATATCTCTGATTATAATAATTATAAATTAATTTTTTAATTTTGGATTTCTGGCCCAGAATTGGACTCAAACCCACAATACTTGCATATCATGTAGAGATGTCGGCAGTTATTGTTACCTGAACCTCCACACAATATTTGCTTCCATAACTATCAATATTAAGTTGCATATTTATCTGGGCTAATTCTTCCAGAATTCTAAATTAAAAATTGAACCGTGTGAGGGGAGGGGGGAAATTCCTCCAAACTGTGTACAGTTTTTTGATGTAATGTAACTGTATCACATTTCGCCTTCTCTAAACTATCGTACCCTCCTCTGGACAATGCAATGGACAACAAAGAAAGCAAACATAGCTGAAAAAAGCACCAAACATCGGGCAATGCACCATAGGCAGGTGAATGTGGTAACGGTAAGAACACTGTGCTTCTGTGTAGAAATTTGAAAACGATGACAAATAGTGTGCCAGCAAAGTTGTGTCTATTTCACTCCTAGTCGATTCGATTAAGGCCCACCATGCGAAATTAGCTACACCGGATATTGCGTGGTCGGATTAAATCGAAGGACCAAGAATATGTGAAACGCAATCAACACTAGAATAACAAAACAAAATTAATAGGACTGGAAAAGTTAACAATACACTTTTATCCGTATGCAAATTATTCAGGTTTTCGGATTACTGTGCATGCCCATGTCTCGATAAAAATTACATCAGGAATACAAATATTAGCATTAAAATAAAAAAAAAATCTTACCAGTGTTCAGAGGTTTCATCCATTCAGTTACTGATGAGATCTAATTCATATCAAGCTGTCCAGTAAAACTGCGACATTCGAATACAGTAGAATTACTAAATATTGTATTACATATTACTAAGAAAACACAAATTACACTCAAACCCCTTTATTACGATGTCGGTTTATAAAAATTCGCGTAATACGAAGTAGATTCGTGGTCTTTTGAAGAAGAGGGATAAGTATTTTAATGTTAGCAAGTAAGATTAATACAAATTTCATTAATACAAAATGCTAATTTTTAAATTAAGTCTGTTCGACTTTGTATTAACGGGGTTTGACTGTATATACCTAGTATTTCGAGAAGGCCGAATTTGAATTTTCAACCTATTTTTCACGAAACCTGATCGGTTGACCGAAATATAATCAGAAATCAGATGTGATTGGCACGTTAGAGTTATACTTAGAACGAATTTGTATGCCTTGAATTATTTTTTCATCCAGAAGAATGCTTTCATTTAGTGCCGTCTTTAGGGCAGGGCCTACGGGGCCCTGGCCCCCTAATCCGAAAGTAATAAAGTTACAAATGAAATATAGGTTAATTGAAATAAACAAATTATTAAAAATATCAAATACTTTATTTCTCCTGTACGTAGTTAAAAATGATCTTACAACTAAGCAAAAAAAGTTTGATTAAAATTAAAAACTCAATGATTAATATGTGAGGCTCTGGATAAGTCTGAACCCTCACTAAAATTCGCGTTAAAATAATTTCTTTTAAAGAAAAAATAGTAGTTAGAAATAGATTTTTATTTTATGAAAACGTGACGCTAACTTTTAAACGATAGAAGAATATAAGTCCATCGACCATCTCCGGTTGGAGATCGAATTAAACTTTGATTTTGACTTCTCCCGCGCTCCCCNAAGTAATATTAAAATACAGTGACAAAAATAATAGAAGATTAAAAAAAACATTCAGTGTGTAATTTCCTGTAATTAATGTGAAATATCTAAATATAGGTGTGTGCCAGAAACACCTGAAGATTTTAAAATTTTAATTCATAGGATGTGGGTGGACATTTACAAAATATTATTTTCAAGACATAACGCAATACATCTATTTTAACGGAGAATGAATGTGTATCTGTTCAAAGCAATAAATATTTACCCATTTCCCACTGCTATTTAAAAATTGTCAGGTGTTTCTGGTGCACCATGCACTAATAATCTTTTGAGTATGTATTTTATTTTTATTTTGAAATTTAAATAGTTCCTTATCAATAATGTAATAATGTAATAACAACTCTAAATGGTATTACACTACATTATTAACAACTCATAATTAATAACTTTTACTAATGTAAACAACTTTAAAAAATTGTTATTACATTAATATATATTATTAAACTGTCCAGAAAGTTCATGCCAGTTTTTTCAGAAATTTGTCCTCTCAAATTCTAGATTATTTAGTGAATCTGCTCAAGCTGGATTTTTTATACTGTCAAAAAATTCAAGTTCCTGCTGTGATAAGAACTTTACAGAGACCAGAATAGGTGATAATCTGAAGATACAAAGAATGCGATAACATATCAGAATTCTTAAAATTCCAATAATTTTTGTTGTGTAGTCTCTGACATTGTCTATGAACATAGACAATGTCAGAGATTGTCTATATGACATTGTCTATGTAATATCTGTCATATTCCCAAACTTTTTGGACTACCATCCCTTTCATTGCATATATTTCATATATATTTTTTTATTTCAAAATCAATTTTTGTTCCCCTTGTCTTCTAACATCCCTACTGCCGCTTGAGTCTACTACTTACAAAGTGATAGCAATAACTTTGGAAATCATTGATCTAGATAGAGCGTGGCATATATTATACTGATTAATTAAGAAAAAGGACTTGCTTCTAACAAAAATGCTGACAGTATCAACACTATTCTTGAATGCTTACAGAACTTACTTACCTTTATATATTTGATCAAGTTTTCATTTCTGATGGAAAATTGGATGAATATTTCAAAACTATTATTTTATTAAATATAATTGAAAAAATAATTTTTGCAACTAACTTTGATAATAAGTGGCACAATGACTACATGACTCAGAGAAAAAAATTATAGAAAGATTTTGTCAGGCAATAACTTCTTTTATACTGTATGAGAACCGTGGATCAATTTGGGAGAACCTGTGTGGGAAAAGTAACATTGACGACAAAATGATATCATTTAGTGAAATTATGATTTCACTAAATATGACAAAATCTTCATATGAACAAACCACATTGAAGAATATATCTCAGATCAAAAGTGTTACATTAATACTAACTGTGAAGGATATGATATTAACTAGTACTTCCTAACATAAAAAAACAATTCTAATTTTTTGCTTTGTCTTGAACTTTTCAAATAGTCTGCCATTTTCTTTGACACAAAAAGACATAAAACATCACTATTATGTCATACTTTTTATGTTTTTCTTTTGGTCAAAACACAACAAAAGATTCTAACAGAAATAGAAAAGTAAAAGTATTTTCTACTGTAGGTTTCCATTCAGATTTTGATGACTGGAAATTTCTAAACAGGAAGTGACATCATTTTTCCATTTCTGCTTTCTGTTTCTGGAGCATTTTCCAACAATGTGGAAACCATTTCAAATAATCTTTGTCCTTGATATGATTATGATAACTGCTCCGTACAGGATATTTCTCATAGTGCATAGTACCTTTTATATTATTAGATTTTAAATTTTTGGATACTTTATATAAATAATACTTCAAATACAAATATTTATCTCAAGAATACCACAAATTATAATTATAATAAACATTGTGACTAGTATTTAACTGGGCAAAAATACTACACAATCAAGACATGAAATATGTGCTATTTATGATAATGATGTTTTACCTGAAAGAAATGTAGTAGTTTACTAAGTTCATAACTGAAAATTTTAGCCTTAACTTTATCAAGAATGGTTGATCCTCTACATCAATGATAACCAAATTAAGAATAAATTACGCTTACAACATGGGAGATAACAAAGATAATCAAAACATTGAAAACAATCATTTATGAGCATTTAATGAAGCTTGATTATGTAAATCAATACTATGTATGCATTCGATACAATTTAACTGAAAGAAATTCAATAGATTGTACAGTAAAAGATGATGGAAACAGAATTGTTTGCAACAAGGCTTCCTAAACTATGTAACCCCCAAATGGGGTCACAAAGTGAAATGCTGGGGTCATGAAAATTACACTAAAACAGTTGAATTTGAAGAAATAATCAAATTTTTTCATTATCGTGAAGCGTAATTTACTTTCATTAATATTTGTGTACTTAAAACAAATCTTAAAACTGGTTTTTTATGTATGTATATTGTTTTGCTTGCAAATAATATACATACACTAGCTGCAAGGACCCGCTTTGCTGGGTTTTTAAAAAGTAACGATAGTGAAGATTAATATAATTACATTATAGCCAATCTTACCCGTTTTCACAAAATGCAAGAATTAGGTCCCCCGTTTCCAGACTAATTAGAGACCTGGTCCTGATTCTATTTCTGAACGTCTCCTGTTCAGGTCAAGTCAAACGAACTATTTTCAACGTTTCTGGAACGTTTACAATCGTTCTATAATCGAACCAATATTCGAATTTTATNAGGAATGGCAATTATGTGCAGTGTAATTACGTGTGAAAAATCAGGAAAAATTGCTGTCTTTTGTATATAGTCATGCTAAATGGAAACTATACATAATTGCAGGTTAATATAATGCTAGTTACTATTTAATAATGATATACAATTAATATAAAAAGTGGCAATTAGCATAAATATTAAGTTAATGAATCATAATTCTCTCTTGCTAAAGAATGCTAACATGAATACAGTTAAAGTTTCATTTCTTTTTAAATAAATATTAAAATTATTTTTGTTCTCCTAGTTCAAAAACTTAGTTTTGATTATACCATACTTTCATTTTTTTTTATTTTTTTAATACTTAAGACACAGAAAATATCTTAAAACTTAAACTAAAAAGTTTAAGTTTTTAGATATTTTCTGTATCTTAGTTTAAGTTTTTAGTGTATTTAAGTTGTATTTAAGTTGTTAAGTTGTATTTTAAAAAAGATAAGATATTATCTCATTTGAAAAAATATATTAATCTTATTAATGCTTAAAGTTAACATGCATATATCATATTTAATATTGAAAAACAACACTTCACGCATTAATAATTAAAAATAACTTTTTCCAATAAACAAACAAACCTGGTCCTGTAACAGGTAAATCAGGACGATGAGACTTTACCGGATCTTTTCTATCCTTTTCCATTTGTTTCTTTGTACTTCTGCTACGCTCCACTCGAAACAAAGGTAGGGCATGAGCCACATACAAACACCATTCACGTGCGATGTGTAGTTTTGGCGAAAAAGTGAAATATAGGGACATACATGTCCATTTTTATATATATAGATAATGGGGTCATGAAAATGGGGTCATGAAAAATCCCCATAATAAAATAGGGTCATAAATGACTAGTTTAGGAAGCACTGATTTACAGCAATATTAAGTGAAAAATGTCCTGGAGTAAGCAATACAAATCATTATCGACCATTTTCAAATTTATTTTTCATCCAAAAACAAGTCATTTTCTGTCTGATAAAACTGATAAGAAATATTAAATTCAAAGTGCTTACAAAACTACTTGATAATTGATTCAGTTAAGGATTAATAAATCAATAATTTCAATTCAAAAATTCACTTTCAAAATCAACAGATCAGTAAATAGATTCAAAATTCCTGTTTATTTCACTTACCTGGAATATGCAGGAGTTACCCAATATGGATTTTCAGCAGCTTCTTTAGCATACTTCAAGATGGCTTCACGAGGATCAACACTGTCGTCTACTCTCTTTTTGAGACCGAGATTTCGAACAATATAAGATGATAATGTATTTCCTGCAGATGCAAGTCTTCCTCCCTGTCCTATAATTATATAATAATATTGTACATTTAGATTTATTCAATAAATAAATTTTTGATATTGTCTTTTTAATAATTTGTAAATATGTTAAATTTTTCCAATACTTTCTCTTACAACATATTATTTAAATTTTTAACATACAAACTTGTAATTAAGGATGCATCAAATTATATGTATGGTGAAAATATAAATAACTGTAATCATGATAGTTTAATTATTTTCTTTTATCTATGCTTCAAATTTTATCACATAAATAGAAAAGAAGACATGTTTAAACAACAAATATAATATAATTTGAAAATTTATAAAACAGAAATTTTTTTTATTTTATGTTAAATCATTACTTCTTAATTATTTTGTAATGAAAAACACTGTCAAATTACAAAATTACCGCTGGAGATAAAAGTTAGTGTTTTGCTATGAATTAATGCTTCAACTATTGCACAAGTCTTCTAATTAAAATACATTGTGCTCTCAAAATTGTAGTCTTTTTTGAATCACTCTGTATGGCAAAACAGCAACTAGTATGTAATTAACCCACAATCATATGTAGTAGCAGTAACTTTCTGCACACACTAGTTTTTTCATGGTAATTTTTCACCAAATTGACTTACTTAGCCATATTTCCATGATATATTTCATACTAGATGCTATCTTCTAAATCTGTAAAAATTTCAGACAAAAAAAAATTTTTTCCTGCCTTAAAAACCCACTATGGAGATCTGCCACCTTGTGCCTGTCTTGTACAATTTTTTTTTCACATGGTTATATGCTTAAGGTTGTGTGCTCTCACACCATTTTTCAATACAGTCAGTCATGAAAGCTTCTCAAGATTGCCACAAGAATGAGTCATGAGATTTGTTTGTCATAACATGGTGATCCACAAGTCCCTACAACCTTGAATGCATGTCTCTATAAGACAGCCTAAGTCAATATCACCTTTAATAATCTAAATTTTTTGCAGCTTTATTTCATGCCTAAAAAATATTCTGAGAAACACTTCAGCTCTCTCATCATTCATTTCCAATTGAATTCACTTTACATTAGTTCATGCTATTGCAAAGTTGGGTAGACTTTCCTATATGAGAAGCATTATTGTTCTGTAAACAAAACATCATGTAAACTGAACATTGACATATGCAGATATTGTAAACTAAAAACTTGAAATTTGGCACATGCAGAGAAGACATCGCAGGATTTTTCAAAATAGCCAAATTTGAGGAATGGCAATTATGTGCAGTGTAATTACGTGTGAAAAATCAGGAAAAATTGCTGTCTTTTGTATATAGTCATGCTAAATGGAAACTATACATAATTGCAGGTTAATATAATGCTAGTTACTATTTAATAATGATATACAATTAATATAAAAAGTGGCAATTAGCATAAATATTAAGTTAATGAATCATAATTCTCTCTTGCTAAAGAATGCTAACATGAATACAGTTAAAGTTTCATTTCTTTTTAAATAAATATTAAAATTATTTTTGTTCTCCTAGTTCAAAAACTTAGTTTTGATTATACCATACTTTCATTTTTTTTTATTTTTTTAATACTTAAGACACAGAAAATATCTTAAAACTTAAACTAAAAAGTTTAAGTTTTTAGATATTTTCTGTATCTTAGTTTAAGTTTTTAGTGTATTTAAGTTGTATTTAAGTTGTTAAGTTGTATTTTAAAAAAGATAAGATATTATCTCATTTGAAAAAATATATTAATCTTATTAATGCTTAAAGTTAACATGCATATATCATATTTAATATTGAAAAACAACACTTCATGCATCAATAATTAAAAATAAATTTTTTCCAATAAACAAACAAACCTGGTCCTGTAACAGGTAAATCAGGACGATGAGACTTTACCGGATCTTTTCTATCCTTTTCCATTTGTTTCTTTGTACTTCTGCTACGCTCCACTCGAAACAAAGGTAGGGCATGAGCTGAAAAAATTAATATTTTTATTATTATGTAATTTTAAATCCAGTTCGTTATTAACAAAACTACCATACGTGTAATAATTTGTTCTTGAGCAACAATTTCTAATTTTTTCTCTCTTCGTTTTGGTTTCATTACACACAACTTTGCTCCTCTGAAATTATAAATAATTAAATGTTACAAAATGTTTAAAAATTTATTTTATAGCAGTTAAAGAATTTACTAAAAAAATTTTATAAATACATTATAACTTTGTTTTTTCATAATGTTATAACTTTTAAATAATGGATTTCATTCTTATTAAAAATAAATTAATCTACAGGCATTTTATATTATATTCAACTCCCTATAACACTGTTGATAATTCTGTTTTATATGAATTCCATGTTGTAAGAGTCATTTAGATTTTACAAATATGTGTGCCGGGCTGTGAATGGCTCATGTATTTGTAAAATCTAAGTGACTTGTACAACATGGAATTCATGTAAAACGGAATTATCAACAATGTTATAGGGGGGTCGACTGTATTATATTCAAAATAAATTGTGATTATTCTTTTTAAGCAATAAAATATATTTTTATTTTCATCTTTCTGTTTTCATTCAGAAATTAATTTTTGAAATAATACTTTAAAAATTATTTGAAAATTAGAAAAATGGTAATTAAAACCCTCTTCATTAGAAATAAAAATTTTTCTTAGGTCAAATATAAGAAAATTATTATTATATTTATGCACAGAAATGCAACAAAAAAATTTCTAAACCTAAATATTCATTTGAACTAAGAGAAACAGAATAAACATTAAATTTCTGCACTTAATAAAGCTAAATATTTTTGCAACCAATAGGTTAAAACAAACACACTAAGGTTAATTAATATATCAAACATTATTTTAGTACTTTCAAATATGTAATAATTTTTATTAAGACTTGCTGAAAACTTCTTAACAAGGATTGCTTCAAAGCATTTTCCTTGAGATGAAGCAAATAATCAATCAGTCAATATAATTATCAACATTTAATGAATTAAATTATAATTAATGTACTATTATATGTATTATACAATTTAATTAGTTATAAAACAGTACAATGTTTAATAATTTTTATTGACTAGTAGCATAACTTTTTCATTTTTCTCATCAATAACTAATAATTGAAAATTAAAAGTTTTTTGAAAAGTCTCTCAATAATAAATATTTTTCAGTATTTTTGATGACTCCCTTTTCAGATTGTAACAGCCTTTTATGTTCGAAGGCTATTGCATATTTTTACAATAGTCTTTGAATGTTATTAAAATTATTTAATAGAAATAAATATTTAACATGAAAATTGTTTTTAAATTTTTTCTGATAACGAAAACAAAGAGATATTAAAAGATTTTCAAATATATTTAAAATAGAATTATAAAATAATTAATTTAAATTACCTTTCACTATAATCAGGATTATAATAAATTTTCACTAAGCCATTTGAACATCCCAACATAATTTGATTAAGTTTTGGATGCCAAATACTACGAATAATACTCTAAAATAAAAATAATTTGTATTAGTAATTTTGTCATAAAGAATCATTTTTAAATTCATAATATATATTTCCAGAATTCACAGCATTATACTTTATAGTATGTTATAGAGCAGGGGTGGCAAACCTATGGCACACGTGTCCAAAGTGGCACGTTCTTAAGAAGAAATCATCTGGCATGTAATGTATCGTACGATTTTGATTTATCGTTTGTCTTTTTCAATTATTGTTTCATTTATTCTAATTAAAGCATTTTCGTTTAATTTATTTAAATATTGTTATTTGAAGTTTAAAACTTTTGCCTGCATAAACATCTTTAAAGCTAAGTATGCTTACAGTATGGCACGCAGGCTCAAAAAGGTTCGCCACCCATTATAGAGGATAAATTATGTCTACAAAATAAATTCTTAAAATCCATCAACTTTTATAGATAAATATTTTTAAAAAATTTTTTCTGTATATACAATCACTATCCATTTGACATTAGTATTTAATTTTAATGTGTTTACTACTGATAAAATCAGTCACTGGCTGAGCATTACTCTTGTACTTATTAAATAAATAATATTTTATATGCTATTGTACTGTATTATAATAGTAAACAATGCAATTAACAACTTTTATGATAAAGAAATGAAGAATGTTATATTAAAAAAATTTTCTTTTCATTTTATTTTCATCCTAATACTGGATTGCAAGAAATAATATTCATGATCCAAAGTCAATTCTCATGACTAACTTAAATTTGTACAAAAAAAATGATAATATATAAAAAATTTACATTAGCAGCTGAGCTAAATAAAATGAAAAATTTCACTTACAGCATTTGTAACATCAATTTCATACGAAATTTTTAAAGTATTTTTTTCTAAAAATACTAATTTTCCATAATTTTCTCCTTTCTGAAGAGATGTTCCTGTCATTATGAGAGAATTATCTGGACTAAAATTGCAGTCTGTCCTAAATATTACAAAAAATTTTATTTATTAAAATGCATTCGATAAATATTTTATTCTAACTTAATTTATTATTTAGTTATTAATTAGAGAGAATATGAAGTTAATTTCTTTATTTATTCATTCTTCTAAAAGAAGGCAAGACCAATGCAAGACATGATGCAACAACTTTATTTAGTTTTTACAGTGATGTGCATTTTGATTTTCTTTTGATTTCATATTTCACTGTTCTAGAATTTTAGCAGCTATAATTGATTTTAGATTGTAATAGTTGCATGTTTTGGGTCTTAAATTTCTTTGTTAAGATGCTTATTCATGGAATTTAAACTTGTCTCTAATGTATATTATTGGAGGGGATATGTGCAGCTTTACCAAGCAATTGATGACTAAATAGATTACAGACACACAAAATGCATATCATCATAAAAACTACATAAAGTTGTTGCTTCTGAGGTCTTGCATTGTTTTATCATCTTAGAAGAGCAAATAATAAAAGAAATTAATTAATTATACATAATACAAGTTGGTTCTTTTCTAAATTAAACTAATTCAAGTAAAAACAAAGAATTTAATTTAATTAAAAGAAATATTACATATTTTTCATATAATAGATATATTTTAACATAATTAAAGTATCATATACAAAAATTCCTGAACAGAATAATTCTGATATTATGATTTTTAATATTTTAATTTGTCTAATCAAATCCTTGTCTTCTCCAATTAAAAAAATATTCATCATTATCTCTTCAGGCCACTGAGATAAATGAAATATTATTCATCTCTGCTCAGTGTTTAATTTCTTTAGAGTTATTGGTGCAATTCACACTAGCTCCATTTCTATAACAATGACATTTCAACTAAATTTTCAAACTTTCTAATTCTAGATGCCTGACAATGGCTTATCAACCAAAAACGTTAGCATCTTTCGTTTTATACTGGACATTATATAAGCAGTTTTTCTTTGATTATATTTGTTATAATAATGTTATTATAATGTTCAGACACCTGAAGATAAGTACATAATTCAAAAATGTTTATGTTTCAGTTACTTTTAAATGTGCTCTAGCAAAATAATGAATAAACAAGTTTCTTAAATGTATGATGTCTTTTTAACACACACACAAAAATGAGAGCTAATTAAAAAAAAAAATCAGAAACACTTGAGTTGATCTTCAAGAAAATTTGTAATCAAAATGATCAAATACATTTCTTAACTTTTTATGATAAATGTTAATTATATCTGCAGAAGTCATCATCCGCATTTAAAAATATGTCATAAGTTGATTAATATATGCTTATCTACTTAAAATTATTATTTAATTAACATTTTTTAGTTCTTTTATTTTATTTAGTTTATTTATTTTATTTAGACTTTCAGCAAATATTGATATATGAGAAGAATATTTTGATTCAGATAATGTTTTATTATTTGAATCAAAATAACAAATGCATTATTACTTTAGTTCTTAAGTATCATTCACATTTTAATTGTGTAAGTTGATAATATTAGTTTTTTTTCTTTTTTTTGGAGAATTCCCATTATAATTTCAAAAATGTTTAATTTTTATTATTAAAGCATAAATAATTTTTTTTAGCTTTTACATACTCAGGAAACCTATTATAAAGTCCTTTAGCAACACTGACAGGTTGTTTATAATTTCTTAAATCCCATAATTTTAATGTTTCATCACCTATTATAGGAAAAAAAAAGTGGCAAACC
>NW_019384458.1:418000-419931 GCF_000671375.1 Centruroides sculpturatus
GTGTAGCACCTATTATAGGAAAAAAAAAAAACAGGTTATAACAGAAAATATATAATTATAAATCATTAAATTTATTTCAAACTATTTCAAAATTACCTCCTCGAGTGGCAAAATTCAATCCATCGTATGAAAAACTTATACAAGAAGTGTCCGTTCCTTTTTCATGCGCAATTCTAATTAATATAGAAGTGTTCACCTGAAATCAAATCAGCATATTAGAATATAAACATTCATATTATTGTAAATTTTTTGTATCCAATATATACATAATGTAAATATAAAAAAAGACATTTTAAAATTAAAATATTTTATGATAAGCAGATGAAATACAACATAAATTATGCAATGACCTCATGTTTAGTAACTGATTTCATAAATTTACTTACATATGCTTTCCTATGATCCCACATTTGTATAGAACCATCTTGACATGCACAAGCTACTAAATTACCATCTCTACTGTAATTACAGCTTAAAGGGTTTGCTTTTAATCCTGTAATCTGTCTTGGTTTAATAACTTTCATTTTCTTCGCATCATGAAAATCCCATAGCCTTAATGTACTAATATAAATAATAAATTAATCATAAATAAAAGTAATCTCAGTAATCTGCTAAAATAATAAAATATAACTGAAAAAATAAAAACTATTTTGAAGCAAATTATAATTATCTATGACAAGTAATATAAATCTTATAATAGTTTTTTCAAGTAAATTATCATCATATTTTTAATTTAGCAACTTGATAAACTACAGACTATGTTAGTTTAGTATTTTATTGCTGAATTGCTTTTCTCTTATAATGAAACAAACTTTTAGTGATATATTCATAGAACTTTTTTGTAAATTAAAAAACTCTTAGCCTATTTAATTTTTATTAAATAGATATGATTCTTGCAGTGTAATCATTAAAAATATTTGGATAAATTATTATTGTTTACTGAAGACAATTATAAATTTGATTGAAAATGTTTGCCTATCTTTAAATAAATGTTTCTCAGTAATCATAAAGCAGTCAGTGATTAGTTAATTAATTACTTCTTTCTGCAGTTTCGATTATTATTGTTTACTTCATAACTGTGTATTGTTTACATCTGCAATTATCTTTGTGTGTGAACCCATTTGAATATGCACATACTTTTTTTTTTAAAATAGTTCTGGCTCTCTCTCTTTTATAATACTTTAGATATAATATTCACTTCATAATTTCTATTGATATAAATTATATTCAAAATGTGATGATAAATAATTGTAGTTGCATTGTTCTCATACATTTTACATCATTTAAAATAAATCACTTACCCATCATTAGAACAGGTCAAAAATTCTCTCTTGTCTTTCGGATGCCAACATCCATCATTCAACATTGTCACATGACCCTAGAAAAGTAATAACTTTTTAATTTTAAACATCAATTTTTCAATTTTAAATGTTAACATTAATATTTAAACATTAATTTGTGAAATATTGTTTAATGTTTTAAATATTAAATAATATTTCACAAATTACAAAGTTTTTTTATATGATTTCAAATTCAATGCCCAATATACAAACATTTATTTTGGTTCAATTTTACGAGCTCTAGGACAGCTTTTTTTTTCCGCTACACTTATTACACCATCAATTCAACGGAAGACAAACTTTAGAAAGACTTTTTATTTATTTGAGTATGCATTTCGGATAATTATATCCCTTTTCAACTCTTGTGTTACAACTGTATAGGGAAAATTAACATAATGTATACAAGTTAGCAAAATTTTAATGTTACAAAATTGTAAAAGAACAATAGGAAACTTACATGGATTGTGAGAAATGCAGGAGTTGTGACATTAGATAAAATACGGATGGTGATTATTGATTAACAGGTATAAGCTACTATAATGATTAAATTGGAAATGATTTACAAAAGGGAACGATTAACATAGATGTAAA
>NW_019384458.1:421473-459105 GCF_000671375.1 Centruroides sculpturatus
ATAGGTTGTTTAGGGGTACAGAAAAAAGTTAGTTATTATGGCAGAAAAAATAATATATTATGTATCACAAACTAATAGTATTAAAAAATTATTAGGTAAAAAATGTTCCTTGCAACAATCACAACTTTATTATACATTTTTTCATTTAGTTTTTTTTTCTTTAATTTAAAGTTACAATATGTAAAATTAACAATATGGGTACTCACTAAATTTCTTAAATGAGGGGTACAATCTAGAGATATGACATGTCACGGGGTACGCTAATGAAAAAAGGTTGGGAACCACTGTTCTAGAGTATGCATTTCAGACTTCAAGTCCCTTATCAACTTTCTGTGATGTAAATGGTTATGAGTAGCACAGAAATAGTGATGATTGATAAAATACAGATGATAATTATTAATTTACAGGTAATTGAGTAGATATGATGGTATGATACATAAAGTAGTAATAGCAGTGAAAGGCAAAAAATATGCATAATAAGTACACTGTTAAAACCATAACATTTAAAATTGTTTTACCATTAAAACAATAAAATAGAAAGATGAAGTAAAACAATAAGATTATAAACTTATTTACAGTAAAATTATTTCATCGTATTAAGATTCTACTGTAAATAAGTTTATAATCTTATTGTTTTAATGGTGCACATGTTTTTTACTTCATCATTCTATTTTATTGTTTTAATGGTAAAACAGTTTGCAATGTCACAGTTTTAAATGTTATGGTTTTAATAGTGTACTTTATTATACATATTGTTTGTCTCTCACTGCTATTACAACTTTATATAACTACTCAATTACCTGTAAATTAATAGTTATCATCTGTATTTGATCAATCGTCACCATTTCTGTGCTTCTCATAACCATTCACAGAGATTTGATAAGGCACTCAAAGTCTGAAATGCATACTCTAAGACAGTGGTTCCCAACCTTTTTTCATTACCGTACCCCGTGACATGTCATATCTCTAGATTGTACCCCGTGACATGTCATATCTCTAGATTGTACCCCGTGACGTGTCATATCTCTATTGTACCCCTCATTTAAGAAATTTAGTAAGTAACCGTATTGTTAATTTTACATATTGTAACTTTAAATTAAAGAAAAAAAAACCTAAAAGAAAAAATGTATAATAAAGTTGTGATTGTTGCAAGGAACATTTTTTATCTAATAATTTTTTAATACTATTAGTTTGTGATACATAATATATTATTTTTNCTTTCTGTGATGTAAATGGTTATGAGTAGCACAGAAATAGTGATGATTGATAAAATACAGATGATAATTATTAATTTACAGGTAATTGAGTAGATATGATGGTATGATACATAAAGTAGTAATAGCAGTGAAAGGCAAAAAATATGCATAATAAGTACACTGTTAAAACCATAACATTTAAAAGTGTTTTATCATTAAAACAATAAAATAGAAAGATGAAGTAAAACAATAAGATTATAAACTTATTTACAGTAAAATTATTTCATCGTATTAAGATTCTACTGTAAATAAGTTTATAATCTTATTGTTTTAATGGTGCACATGTTTTTTACTTCATCATTCTATTTTATTGTTTTAATGGTAAAACAGTTTGCAATGTCGCAGTTTTAAATGTTATGGTTTTAACAGTGTACTTTATTATATATATTGTTTGCCTCTCACTGCTATTACTACTTTATATATCATACCATCATATCTACTCAATTACCTGTAGATTAATAATTATCATCTGTATTTTATCAATCATCACCATTTCTGTGCTTCTCATAACCATTCACAGAGATTTGATAAGGCACTCAAAGTCTGAAATGCATACTCTAAGAAATAAAAATGTGATTTTCTAAAGCTTGTCCTGTTTCTAATTGATGGTGTAACAAGTCTAGTGGAAAAGAAAAGCTGTCATAGATCTCGTAAAATTAAATACAAGACTAGGCAAGAAGCATACTACAGAATTTATTTTGATATTTATTATTANACTCTAAGAAATAAAAATGTGATTTTCTAAAGCTTGTCCTGTTTCTAATTGATGGTGTAACAAGTCTAGTGGAAAAGAAAAGCTGTCATAGATCTCGTAAAATTAAATACAAGACTAGGCAAGAAGCATACTACAGAATTTATTTTGGTATTTATTATTATAAAATATAACTTAGTCATGTGTAGTTAAATATGAAAGAAACGTTCAAATTATTTTGAAATTTTAATATTCACATATAATTCAAGGAACAAATATTATTAATTGAGTGCTTGATTTTTCTTATTCATGATTTACTTTTAATAATCTAATCTTAATTTAAAAATAATTTTTTATTTTATTTTTATTTTTATTTAATATGCATACTGGATACACTCCTTGATGCGGGGAGCAATACCATCTCCTCCACAAAAAAAAACAAAACAATACTTAGATACAATGAACATAAGGTCACAAACAAAATTATACAATAATAAATTATATAAACAACAATTTAAATTAAGGTAAAGGTTAAAATTAAAATATAATAATTAATTAAAGTTTAAAGTTAAAGTTTGGGAGCATCTGTCAATAAAATACAAAAAAGCCAATAAAAATAAACGAAAAATAAGCAAATTGCTTACCTATAAAAAAGAAATAAGTTATTAACAAAGACACAGCACTGACAGATACTCCTAAACAATACCAATAATAAGGCCAAATTTATAGAATTTAAAAATAATTATTATAAATAAGAGTTCTCACAACCTTGTCAAGGAGAGCTAGTTCCAATGAACTGTAGAACAATGCAATTGAAGTGTAAACTTCCAATAAAGCTGTCCATGCTAGTTCAATGGAAAAAAAATGAAGCTGAGTGTGACCCTAAGGCAGCATTTGATTTAGAGTAAGCAGCTGCTTTTGGATGGATGCACACATGCGGCACAACAACAAAAAGCAACAGAATAACATCATTTTTTTGCCATAGAAGTCAATTTTGTGCTCTTTTCTTGTGCCACCAAAGTCAACTGAATTCTGTCTTTTGCGACCATCACTACCAAGACATGTTTTTATTAGCTAATGTGAGAATCTGGAGTTATTGATTTGATTCAAGTAGATTCTGTAATATTTTTGTTGCAAATAATAATTAAATTTTACTTGTTTTCGAGAACAATACACTAACGAGGGAAAGTGAACTTTCTGTTAGAGAAAGATAGCAAACAAAAGTGATAGCAAACGTGACATCTTGATACATCCCACCACAAAACTCACCCAGCTTCCATCACGCGTCAGAAGCGTGGAGAAATTGTCTTCCATTCTTATTGGAGAGAATTTCTTTATAAAAGTGAGAGGTAACCTCCAAAAAGCTGGCTCTTGCTTCCTCTCTCGTGTACTTCTTGTTCATTTGAAGTTCTTGACACAAATTAAAGAAAGGTGCTCCTGTGAAGTCCTCCTGCATTCACCAATCCTCTCAATGATCTTGCTGAGTTAGAAAGCATCATACTACAATTTAAGGTAATATACCTTTGAATGTAAATGCTCTCTCTTGTTAGATCAGTGAGTTAAACTTAAAAATCCTCTTATAATTTAAACTTGAGATTACAATTTTGTATTCATTTTGGTTAAATCAAATTTCTATATTACTTTGTTAAATAAATATGTTGGTTATAATTCTTAAATTATTGTTGTTTTTATGCCTAACTCCTCGGCTTTCGTTCTTAATTAATAAACCCTCCTAAAATTCCAGTCAAATTATTATTATATCTTCAGCCACTCAGAAGATAATAGAATTTGCAAATTGAGACATGACCCTTTTTTTTTCTCAACTGGTATCAGTACAGAGGAAGAAAGATATTACTGATCTTCCTTAAATTTAATATTTCCATCCTGTACATGGAAAAGGAATTAATCTGGAATCCCCTGATCTCACACTAATAATGATTCATTTCACAGTCACGTGAGAACATAAAATCAGATGTTGTTTTAATGGAGGAAGTTCAATGCAGTTAACTAAGATAACCAACATTAAAAAAAGGAGGATAAAAAATTTAACACAAATAATCATACATAACTTAATTCAAAGGACAAAAGAAACAAATCTTACTTGAAATAGTATTCTTTGTTGAAAGATCATAATCTAGGAATAAGTGTATTTTGCACACCAGTTCTTTCTTTATTAAGAAATTATTTCTAATCCAAAATCTTCAGTCAAATCTTCTAGCTAAATAAAACAAACTGTACAAAACAGAATTTGTAAATGCAATGATAACAGGGATGTCATTCACCACCTCAAATATTGTATGCATACGCCAAACCTAATCAGTTTGCTGATTGTGTGCTTGTGAAGCCATATGAAAAAGATACATTTGCAACATCACTTTTCAAGCTGTGCCACTTGCATGCATCCTCCCTAATAGCATCTGTTTTTATGTTAGGAACAGCAGATTTATAGACATCTGGCTTTAATAAGCATACAACACTTCTGATGAAAAAAAAAGAATGGTCCTAACTTATTCTATTTGAATCACCTTATCACAAGAGGACATTTTCTGCCATGCCCATCACAGGTTTAGCCAGGCTTACAATGGAAGCAGACAAGTAATAAATAATGAGGCCTGGAGCACCTGGGCTGACAGTCAGAAGGCTTACATAAAACTATAGAATAATAAATTGTAAAAAATCCATTTATATCATAATAATTTCTTACATTCACACAAAGATAGTATATCAGAGAAATACAAAGCTAGGATACATATTGTGAAACTATTGAAGTAAGATAAATATTTCTATTGTATAGAGTCTCTACTTTAAGATCAATTAATATTAGGGGTTGACAGAATAATGCAATGCAAAATTTGGGCAATCTGCCAAGCAAAGATATTTTTGGGAGAACTTTCTGTGAAATGCTGACCTCTATTTAGGTTTTAAACAAGTAAAGAAAACTCAGAAAACTCCACACAGTCAGATGCAAATCTACAACCAACAACAGTGTTCTGTGGTTTTATCTACTCAGCTATTGGTGGGCACAATTAATAAAAGTATCAAAGTAAACTTGTACTAACCAATATCTTAAATTGTAAATTTCAGGTTTCCAAATAAACATAAATCAGCACTATATTCATAACATTAAAAAAATTACATTTTACCGAATACAATTATTGCATCCAGAAATAAAAATATAATAAATTACTTATAGTTGTGTATTCCAAATAAAGATGATGTAGAAATGCCCAGTGTCTATCTATGCACCTAATCATGACGATAAAAACTAATAATAAATTACCTTAGTTTTAGCCATATCTCTGATATACTGATCTCCTTTAGGACACTCGAATAATTCAAATCCATCTCTATCCAAGACTTTTGCTTGAGCATTTCCAGATATTACCAATATTGCATCTCCAGTTATACTATATTGAAGATTTTTTATTGGATGGCTAAAAAGATATAAATTATACTGACATTAGGTATTAATGTTAATTAAATTTTATATTATAAAAATAAATTTATTAATATTTTATTAATATCACATTATGTAACAGAATCCACTTCTCAATGGATTATGTAGTGTGACTCCAATTTACAAATACGCAATGCATGAAAATTGAATAACCTAATTGACACTTTTGTTTATTTTATTTTATTTCATTTAGAATACAGTAATTTGTTGACAGGTAAATAGGTATTCTGTAGCTTTTTTTAGCAAGAATACAAAAGCAGCTTATAAATAGCAAAATGCTCTTCAAAAGATTGTTTGAAAAATATGAAATGAATTTTCAATATTCATAATGATTAAATGTATAAAATACTTTTCTATCCTACTAAATAACTCTAATAGATGTATTATATCAGCCATTCTCAGACTTTTTTTGACATGGCCTCTCAAGCTTTTTTGAAATTCTATAGTGAAACAATCAAATTTAGTTGATAAGTATCTTCTACACTTTTATCATAACATCTACAATAAGTTCCATTATTCAAAAAAGCTTATTTATGTCTTCAACTTGAAAGAACTACCATGATTTTGATATAAAACTTTTTTACATTGAAATAAAAGAAGTTTTACTCAAGAAAACTGAAAAGTTAGTTAACTTTTCTATAGTCTTAAACAATATTCACATTCAATTGTCATAAAGATTGTAAAAACTTTTCTGACAGCTATTTGAAGAAAATGATAAAAATTTCCAGATGCTGTTGCTGCATACCAAGGTGTGATAACTGTCCAAAGAAAATTGTCTTTCTCATTTCATTGCATTCTGGGGCATCATCATTTCCTTCCTTTCTCATAAAAAGCATGGAGAAAAACTTACTGTCAGTGATGCTAAGGCAGACATCTTTTATTCAGTTCATGATGTCTGATATGTGTCTCATCCTTCTAAACATCAGTCATCAATAGTATTCCCTCCCATTATATCTACTCAATTTAAAATGACTCCAGATTTCACCTTGTCCTGCATATGTTAATAATGTGGAATTTGTATTCATGCTAATTGATGTAAATAAATTTTTGTGACTGTTTCATGCACTTTTTATTACTTAATGTCTTACTTCCTATCTAAAATTAGGAAAAAGAAAATAATTATCCCTGTAGCAAAGACCTTTTATTCCCTCTAAAAAATGTTTAATCCATTCAGTTTCCACAACTCCTATAAACCTTGTGACTCCATATTACAGTGTTTAATCTGTGGCACCCTTTAAATGTGCTATGGTTTCCAGAAAGCCATTTGATTCTCAATTGAAAATGGCTGCATTACATAATACAGACACGGAATTTATATATGTTAATTTTATTAACTGTTTGACATAAACATTAAAATTATTCAAATATGCATACCAACCAAAACCTGATGCATAGCAAATAAACATCCACAATTGCTGTAATTAGTCAGGCTATAATTTGGAAATAAATGATTTTGACACTAGAGAGAAGCATTTGTAATTCAAAATCATTTATTTCCAAATTATAGCCCGATTATTTATGGCAGTTGTGGATGCCTATTAAAATTATTAACATAAACATTAAAATTTTATTTATTCTCACCATTCGCATGGTCTTAAGTTTCGAAATGACTGGTAGCTTGCATCCATTCCTGCAAAATCCCAAAATTTGACATCATAGTCATACCCTCCGGTAATCAAGCGGGCACCATTTGGATCCAGTGCAAGAGAAGAAACCTAAATTAATTAATATAGAATATTTATAACAGTATGAATCAACTGTTTAAGTACACTTTACAGTATATTGAATTTACCACACAAGAGTCTAATAAAAAATTTATATATAATTAAATGATATGTATTATAATTTTATAAACTTCAATTCTATTTTTCTGAAATTAAAGCAAAATCAGAAAAACTAAAATTTATGAATTTGATATTAATCATTCTAACATTAAATAATATTATAAAAAAGACTAGAAATTAGAAATTAATCACAATGAATTATCTGCCTCTTTTGAATAAATTATATGAAGAAATATATAATACATTTTCCCATTTTTATTTTAATCTGCTGCAAGATACTCTAAAATTTCAAAAATATCTGTCATTGTCATCATATATTCAATATTTCATTTAAATAATACCTGTTAAAACTAAATGTTTCAAATAAAAGGTTAAAAGCTTCGAATTTTAAGCTCTACTTTAAAATATTTTGCATTTTAATCTTCATATTTTCTTTCATTATTTTGCAAATTTTGAAAAAATATACAAATAAGATCTCTGTAAGCTTAAAATTAAAAATAAATGATACTTGAAAATAAAATAAAACTACTTTAAAATTGTTTTTATAATCATATAATTGTGATCAAATCAAATTCAAGAAATAAATTCAAAAATATTTTAAAATATTAAATTTATAATGAATAACTTACAGATTTTTGTCCGTGATTAAGCTCGATTTCATGGCTTGCGGGAATTTCTGAATATCTATTCTGTAAAAAATATAACTAAAATGTAATTAATGTCATAATCTCAATAATTCTCAATTTTGTATCCATTTTATATAAATTATAAGTAAAACAGCAAAACTGTATTTGGGACAAGACTATGTCTCAGAGACTCACTACTAAGCGAAATTACTTTGACACTCAAGGTGAGTCTTGTTCTCATTCTCCAATCTTCTTTGGTATCGCTGCTTTTGGGCGCAATTGTTCAAACCTCACCGGCCACAACCACAAAATCATCCATGATGCATTTTCGATGAAATGTTAACCTATCCAATTTCAAAATTTCTCTCCATTGCAAGTCAGCCCAGGTTGAAAATTTCAAAAATTTTCGTTACGCATTGACAAAAATTGCATTTTTCAAAAAAATAATTGTGGCTATTGTATCGTCCAAAATTATTTTTTTATTTTACACAAACAATATACAGTTTAACCCGATTATAACATCATCAAATGTAACGACAACCCTAATATAACGTCAAATTTTTATCGGTCTCATGATTTTACTATACATACTAGATAATGTTAAAAAAAACTCACTTGTAACGACATAAAACCGTTTTAACGTCATATTTGAAGAACTCCCAAATTTACAAAATTAGATTACAAATTTTATTTAACATAGAAGAAACTCGTGTTCAGTTCTAAGGTCAGAGTTCACTTCTTAGAATGACTGTGGGTGGTACTCTCCCCCACCTGACTTTGGCGGGGTGAGATGCCTGTTTTGCTTGTTTGTAGAAGAGGGTTGCCATTTTGTATTTTATTTTGACCTGGTTCTCTGTCCTCTGACTACCTACAAGTCTGGATTTTTTTATGCGCAAATGATTTGGGCACCTAATACTCTGTGCCAAATATCAACTCTTGACATGTACTCCTTCATACCTCTATGCTGGTAACATAAAATGGCAGTATGATTTTATAAACAAGACATAGTCTTGTCAATAATTCATTAATTAATTAGTTAAATTAATGTTAATATATTCTTTAAGCATATAACTGTTATATTCGCTGATACTCTTTCAGTCTTTCAAATGAGCATTACTTTATTTATAATTTGTTACAATCAAAATTATACAAACAATGATGACTTGAAAACAGATATTAAAACAAACTGGAACAACACAATGCAATAAACTTACTCAGATTATATTTAAAGTATTCATTGGTGAAATTAGGAAGGTGCTTAATGATGAATGTAATAAGAAAAAGAAGAAAAACACTGACTTACAAGGGGGCTGCATTTCTAGAGTATGAATATAATTGATGATTTATGCAAATTAACACCGAATATCTTGTACAGGTAACCCCCGTATAACATGGCACTTCTATAGCATGGATTCACTCTAACATGATTCAAGAATTGGTAACATCCCCCGTATAACACGGTACTTTTATAGCACAGATTCACTCTGACACGGTTCGAGAAATGGGTAAAACCCTCATACAACATGAAATGTAATAAGTTTTTACATACTTAAGTACTAATAGTTCACAAAAATTATTATTTTCGTGAACTGTTAGTACTTCAGTGTGTAAATTTTCTTTTCTCGTCTCCATACACATGGTCCTTCGCGAAAATTGTTTCAATTTTGCCAGATCTCGATGCTTCTGCTTCTGGTGTTGCCAGATGTTTTTCCGTTATTCCATAAGTGTTTAGCACCATATAAGGAAATTTATAAAGATCTTTTAGCTAGAAGCAAGCAATCTAAAATTACATACACTTTTTGCAAAAGGTAAAGCATGAATCTGAAAATAATGCAGAAAAATGCTCAGAGGATAACGATAACTTGCCAAAAATAAAACGCTCTCGGTTAATAGTGCTNATTCCTTTCCATTAATTATATCAACTTCATGTTTGATTAAAATGGATGTTTTGTGTATTGATTACTGAAATATCATATTGATATTAAAATTCTACATGAGTACTGTGTGTGTGTGCGAGATTAATTGCATATTGTAATAAATTTGAAGAAACACTGCTATGCAACATTAACAAATTAATGTGGAAGACAAAATCTAAAGCTTTAAGTAGTTTTATATTATATTTCAGTTATCACTAAGATTCTATTAAAAAACACTGGTTTTAAATTATTTTAAAGAGGAGTAACTGCATTAATGATATACTCGTACATTAATCTTTCAAACCAAGTTACAGAAGAATACAACTAAAAAATGTTTATCCTAAAAACTATTTAGTGTGTGTTGATTTCTGAATAATATTCATATTGCATATGTTCATTCATTTCAAATTATGTTGAATACATAATTTTAAATGTTAAATAATTTATTTATAGAATATTTTTAATTTCAATCTTATTTAGCTCTAAACTTTCTTATCATTCATAAAATGTCAAAAATTCAATAATATCAGTTTTCAGAATTCTGTATCAAACTTAAAATTTATCCTCCAAATTCTAAATTAAATATATATTTATTAAAATCAAAACTAAATGATTCTTTTACTATTTGATTTAAAAATTATTTTAAGTGAAAAATTGTTGTATACTAATACAGTAGCGCATTGATTATCCGAATACCGATCAACCAAAATATCAGTTAATCAAAAGCATTACAGTCAGCAAATTCAAATTTCTGCTAGTGCAAACTAGCGCTGCAATATTTGGCTATGTCTTGGGCTACTCCAATGTTATTTTTGTTGGTGTGCATGTTTTAGCTAGCAGCACTGGCGTGACCATATTGTATCATTAAAAATTATTTCTTTATTTTGCACAAACAAAATAAATATATTGAAAAATATAAAAACAAAAAAAATTATATTTTGGAAGTTAATCTATGTTCAAAAACATTCTGATTCAGCACGACACATGTCGAGGGGGTACTTAAGGGACACACCAGTATTTGAATGAGACTTTTTTCCCTTCATGAGTGGTGTGTTTTGCTTCAGCTCGTCGGAGAATATAGCTCAAGCAGCTAACATATCCAGATAAACCCAAGAAAAAGAAAGAGTTTTGTTTTGTTTTGTGTGGTGTTTTTCTGAGTACTGTGTGTCCAGACGTGTGTTGTGCTGAATCAGAATGTTTTTGATACTAGATAAACTACAGAAATATAATTTTTTTTGTTTTTATATTTTTTAATATATTTATTTTGTTTGTGCAAAATAAAGAAATAATTTTTAACAATACAATAGCCACAATTATTATTTTTTTAAAATTTTCATTAGGCTTAACATTGACGAAAATTTGACGCAAAGCAACACGCAACAAAGAAAAATTTCAAGATGGGATAGGTTAATAAATTTTTTCATACATGATCAGTTATCCAAACAACTCCAGTCCCAAATTGTTTTGGATAATCAATGCTCTACTGTAATTTGATAAATTTAATGTTGCTTACTAAATCTTCCTCCTCCTCATCATCATCACAATTATCGTCATCATCTTTGCCTTCATTTGCATCAGGAACAAGTGTAGCCTTTTCAAGTTGTGTTTCTAAATTTTCTTCTTTTGGTACATCATTATCTTTTTTTGCTAAAATTGAAATAAATGTTCTAGAAATGCTGAAACTAAGGATATTAATCTTTCATTATATTTAATTTTTAAAAAATGTAAAATATATCTGACATTAATTTACAGAATTCTAACCAACTTGTCATTGTTTTCAAGTGCATCACAAAAAAATCCAACAATGAGTTGCTTAATGTTCCTGGTAACATTTAAAAATGTGTGGGGCCATCTGTTATGATATTTTATTTAAAAACTTTTTATATTTTTAACTATAATAAAATGACAAAAAGCTTAATTTTGAGGATAGGGATGGGTTTTGTAAAAAAATGTAAATGCTAATAATGAGTAAAATTGTCATTAAGTCCGACCCTACTCAAGATACATGTGACTCCCTTTATCTCACACCCCTTGGACCTTAAATCACCAAAATTTAATAGCTTTAATCCCCTTAATAAACAAACCTCCTGCAAAATTTCAGATGATGAGACTTCATGTACAATCTCAAAACTTAATGACAGTGTGACATTGCTGAGCCTGAAAAGGCCAAAAGCACAAAGTCAGAAAAATCTCATATCAAGACAATGCATTTTTTTCAATTTCAACAGAATGATTCACAGAAAAATTTTTCCTGGAAGGACAAACTGTGGGTGGAAAATATTATATTGGTGTGCTGTTCAGGCTTCTGATGCACATTCATCAGATGTGGCCTCAATGACAAGAAAAGTCATCTTGGTTCCTGCTCCATGACAATGTTCCAGCACACTTGTCAGCACTAGAGCACAGTTTTTGGTAAAAAAAAGTGTTGTTGTGCTTCCATATTTCTCTTACTCTCCACATCTTTCTCCAGCAGACTTTTCCTGTAACTTTAGCTAAAACTGAAGAGACATTAGTTTGATGATGTACTGTACTACCATCCATTCAAAAAAAATGACAGGGGGAGATGAGGCTATTCCAAGAAAGGACTTCTTATTAAGTTTTATATCATTATACAGTTGTTGCAAAACACATTTACATAGCAAAGAGACACAATACATCCCTATGTTGAAAGACAACTATGAAAAAATTTATCTGTTTTTGTGTTTCTGTAATAAAATTGGTCTGGGAATTTTATCGTCACACTGTATATGAAATTATGTATGAATACAGTAGAACCCCCATAACACTGTAGATAATTCCTTGTTATATGAATTCCATGTTGCACAAGTCAATTAGATTTTACAAATACGTGAGCCATTCACAGCCCAGCACACGTAGTGTTATAGGGGGTCTGCTGTACATTACACCTATTTTACACACAAACAGACAAGATGACCTTTTACTTTAAATATCTTTTCATAAAATTACAATTATATTTTAAACGATATGAGCTAGGATAAAGAAATATTTTTAAAAAATCTCAAAAACAATTATGTTAAGTGATATAATAACAGTAAAAGTTATTTTAATAACATTCTCAAAGTAAAATAATCACAATAACAGAAAATTATACATATTTTTTGTTTTATTTAAAACTTTTTCATCAGTTTACTCTCAATCCTTTTTTTTATATTCTGATACTTACAGCCTGACTGAAACTTTTTGGCAGCAATTCTTCTTGTGTGATCAAACAGAGATTCCAAATCAAATGTTCTAGCTTTCTTTCCTAATAAATGATAGTGTATCATGTAAAACAAATATATTAAAAAACAAGGATATTTTTCTAAATATTAACTCAGCAATATCACAGCTAGACAAATATAAGTATTCTTGACATTATAAAAGTATTAATAATATTAAAAATTGTTACGTTTTATTTTTTCATCTACAACAATTGAATTGCAGATCAAATTGCATATTCTATTAATAAAGGATCACACACAATCCTTATGGGCATTGGCCCTTGGTGAAATTTTAATATGTTATAGTTCTTGACTGAACAAAAGTCTTAATGGGAATGAAGCTTGAAAATAGATAGGTTTTTTTTTTGCTCCAGTTGTCTGAACATAGGGGAAATAAATATATGAATAATATACATATGGGATTATATACATACAGAAGGTATATATACATAAAGTGACAGACCATCTGTATGCCCCTTTTAAAATGATGGCAAATGAGTTTCATCAAAAAAATCCTGTAAATTTTGATAAGTAAATTGCTCTATATGTATGTTCTATAAGTATGCTCTATCAAATGGTGATAGTCTCAGTTTCCAATTCTGGGAAAACTAGCCAGGCCAAAAGCAAATTTTTTTAAATGGAAGGTCATATTTTTAGGCTGCAATCTGAAAAACTTGTAGATCTATAAATTTTCACTCTCAACCATCTGGTGTCTGTCTTTCCTTAATCTCAAGAATAGTGTTAGATGAAAGATGAGATCATACATGGAAACATTAGAGGCAGGAGACCCAGATTAACTATATACAAACTTCCAGTATAAACCAGAAATCATGTATTTTTAATTCAAAAATTTTTCCCAAACAGAGTTAAATTAGGGTTTCTCATTTCCCGGTCTTTTGCTTGTCCCAGAATTACAGGATAAAAGTGAACTGTTTCCTGGGATCTTGAGAAATTCCGAGATAGAATTAATTATTTTTAAGATATACAAAATATCTTGAAATCAAATGATATAATAATTTTTCATTTTTTAAAGTAATTTAATACATTCTGCAACCTCCAAAATTATATTAATAATGCTGTGTAATATATATATTAAAAATTACCTTTGAATTATGTAGAAATTTTCACAAATAGAAAAAATTTATTAAAGTTTGCTGGAAACTGCATACAACAACAACAACAAAATGCTTTGAATTGAGTTGAAAACTTAAAAAAATTAATTTAGATCAAACTTCTAACTTAAAAGGTAATTTTTGTTTTTTTAAATAAAACATAATACAAAATATTATTGTAAATTTTTGTAATAAGATTTTAAAAAGCAAAGATGGTCAATACTCCGATCACTCAATCTGATTCTTATTTTAGTAATGAAAAGTCCTGCTACTGAGAATGCCCTTTCCAATTCAACTGATGTGAGTGGAAGTGTGTTTAATGCATTTACAAGAAAACAGAGGTTTGTGTTTTTTCACCTGTGGCATGGAAGATTTCTAGTTTGTTTTCGAGATTGTAGTACTTCTTTTGCTCTCTAGTATTCTTGATTTGTCTTCCTCAGCTGCTTTGATAGAAACATCAAGCTTATAGCCCAATAATTCAGCAGTTCATTTGTCTTTAATAATCAGGTTTATGAAGAAAAACTTTATTCTTGCAGTGAAGTTTAAAAAGTTCATATTTCACAAAGTTCAGATAGTTCAATATGCAAATCTTGGTTCGTCGAGAAGACACCTTACGATGAATCGACGAGTTGTAGGCTAGAAGTAACCTTCTTCTGGCAGTCAAAGAACAGACAACAAGACAAATCCACACTTGACTCAAATTCTGATACACACTTGAAGATTTACGATGAACTTAGTGTATATCCTGAAGTTCCCATGTTGAAGTGAATTTCAATTTCCCTCTTTGACATTAATCCTTTTATAGCTGTCAATAATGGATTGGACAACCAATCAGTGCTTACCAAGCTGTAGCACTATGGAAATACCGTGTGGCAGGGGCATGCTATGACATTTGATGATAGGGAAGCTGTGTTTCTGTAAGAAGCCAACATCCAGGGGCAATCAGTCAATTGCGCATCAGTGACAGTCTAGGTCATTCGTATTGTTTATTCAATAAGCCAGTAAAAACCGTAGACTTCTCTAAATGCATTTTTAATATCACAATTACATTCCGAATCGCTAGCCACAATATAAGGGCTACAATTAAAAATAAAATAATAAAAACTTACTCGGTGAAATAAAATATGTAGTGGATGTACTGGTACATACAAAATATTCTTCAATTATATGAATATACTTTTAAAGAAAATTATAATTAAATATAGCTTTGCAAAGAAATGTACATAAAAATATAAAATATTCTTTACTTTTTAAATCTTAAAACAATGCACTTAGTCAAACAGCTCCTTACGAGTGGCTAATGGATGGAATCGAAGACAGTTGCATAGTGTGCATACACGCGGACTGCCAAATCCCTAGGGTGCTGATACCGGTCAGTGTCAAATACCTCTTTTGTCGCATCATTAGTATATCTCAAAGGACGCGACAGGGCTGTTGTAGATTTTAAACGTTTCTCACCATAGCTGTAAAAATCTAAATATGTTAAACTTAATAGTCATTTGTTTTCTAACTAATTTGTTTTAGGACCAGGTGTTGACCATGGAAATTTCCAAAATTTACAACTTTTCAGTCACTCTCGTTGAAGTGGAAAAATTTCTGTCTTTATTACATCTAATACAGTATTTCGAAGAAATCAATCCCCACTGTACTCGGCTATAGATTGGTTTGGTTAAGCTTTTGTTTAAGTAATATTCCAGCTCTTTCATCAGGGTTTTGTTTACGTCCCCAATTCCCTAATCGCTTAATTATTTAACTATTTCTTAAGTAGAAATAAGTCAAAACCGGTTACTTTGTACTCGAATATTTGTAGTTTCGGGAAAAAAGTGGAAAGACTAATTTTTATGACAAACGGATACATAAATCGTAAATTTAAGGGAAATAAATTCTAGAGCTTTTTCTGTACCTGGTGCATCTCTCTCATTCATTAAATTTAGTTGTAAATGGCGCTGTTGAAGTAACAGTTAATTTTTTAACATTATACAAGAATTGTACACGTTTTCTTCTACATCCCCTTAAAGATGGGACGTACGAAATCATAATATCACTAGTTTAACATTGAAATCCGTAAGTAATATAAAATCGGAGAGTGGAATAAAAATATCAAATATTTTAACAGATTTTTTTCACTCCTGTCAACTATACAGAACTATAGTAAAAACATACCAGTAAATTCTTATCGGTTGCATTAAGTTATAAATCTAATCGTTATTCACGTAATCGGCCAAATATCTAGCGGGCGGGCGGCTAACAGCCCGGAACCGGTCCCGGATAGAATTAGAAGCGTTATATGTGTAAGCATCAACCCAAGGTCGTAGGCTTCCAGCAGCTGAACCGGGTGAGGTTGGTGCTCTGTAAAGCACATGCGTAAATCTGGCTTTTTGGAATCTGACAATACAGAGATTCCACTCTGCCACTAACATTCGAATATACAATAGTGATCCTTTTTTTTTTTCACATGTAGTATAGAAATTTGTAATAAGATAAGTAATGTGGTTATAATAAAATATTGTGTGATTATTTTCATATAATTAAAATTAATATGTATTTATTTTTTATAAAATACAAGGGAAGCGGTGCTTCCACCGCTTCTAATGACGGCACGCCACTGTCGTGTGGCGTGATTTCTTGCCGACCAATCAATAGTTACTGTTTATAGCACTATGTAAATATGTAGAGTGGTGTGATCCTCAATCAATGAGTGATTAGTTGCTCTGTTAGAGGTCCACTGGTGGTGTGATGATCTGACAACCAATCAGTTGCCATGCATTCAAAATCCCACGGTTGCTTCCTTAACCATCTTTTCGCAACAGCGACCATTACAAGTTTAAAAATAGAAAGGCAGGAATCGTGTTCTTACACAATCCTACCCTGACACTTGCAGACTTCATACTCGTTTGTATCCTTGCCCAATTTGCACAACCTGGCATTACAGTTATTGAAGCTACTGGGCATGGTTAAAAATTAAGACAGCATAAGCACAATAATTCCAGATATTACAGGTTCTGACAAGTAAAGAATTTTCAGGTCCTGTCACAAATAGGCTACTTATTGATTATTGACAATCTGTGACATACCATAATGAGGAAAAATTAAAAAGAACTAATAAGTAGGTTTAAAATTAATAAATACAATGTATTCTGACAGTTTATGGGTTAATTATACTTTCTATTTGCAAGATTTCCTCAAACTTAACCCAAAATAAGAAAAAAGTAAACTTTTAAGAAATTTGTGGGGTTTCCTGGAATGAAAAGAATTTCCTGGGTTAAAAAACCAGGATCCCATTTGAGAAACCTTTAAGTTAGACAGATGACTGGCATGACCCTACTTATCAGGAAAAATATGATGTACAGGGCCAAGGCTCTACTAAAATGGAGAGAGCATATATTTTAAATTAAATAAATTAACATTATTAAAAATTGCAACCCTGCATTCTGAAAATGACATAATAAATAATTGCTCATTTAATTTAGATATAGATAAAATGCAAAAAAATTTGTCTCAAAAATTTCTGAAAATGCATCCATCAAACATAAAATAATCTTGAATCTGTGATGAACTATCCTTGCAAAACCTTATTACAAGCCATTCTGTGGTACAATATTTTTCAGCTGGCTGAATAACCAATGTCAACAAATGTAAACATTACACTTGTGTTTACATTTTCATTTCAAACAAGTTTTGATTTTTATTTACACACCTTATTTACAAGATGTCAGTGATCCATGTGGCCATGTCCTATGAAGTTCTTGGAGCAACAAATTCAAGCAGAATAGATGCTTGCATCAGTGAGAAAAGAGTTTGGTTTAAACAAATCTATATTAAAAACTACCATGTTTCATTACAAAATTACAGTTCTGGCCCATTCAGGAAGTTAAAAAATATCACCATTCAATAGTTTATACCTGATTTATTTATCAAACTTTTTTGTCATCCTGTATAGGGAGGTACTGTATATAAATAGGTAGTGCATATATGGATGATGTATATATGGAAGATAAGTGGGAGATTATTTATACATTTTTTATAAATACAAGTGTATATAGAATTGTATATAATATATACATTGGCATCTGGTGATTGAATTTTAGTAAATATTTTAGTATGAATGAACATATTTGTGTATGTGGATGAATGTACTTTCTGTGAATATAGAGGGACTTCCCCACACACATTTTCTATCACAGACACAGATATGCAAACACATATCCACTCAAAACATTCCCATACGAGTTAATCATACATTTTTATCTAAAATCTTTCAATGTGATTAACTATAACATACTAAAATTTCAGCCAATTTCACTAAAATCCATAAGAATTGAGCAGGGTCTTTTTGAATTAAAACACTTTTCATTGTAAATATTGAGAAAAATTTAAATTTATTTTCAATAAGTCAAATCATATAATACAGTAAAAAATCTCTTGAACTGAAATTTTATACAGTATAGATTAATTTACAGAACTCATATTGTAGAATCCACTTATTATAAATCAGAAATGTTTTTATTATTTGTTTAATGTTATCAGAATTAGTAAGACCCAAAATATATGAGTTAAAATAAACTTATAAAACTTTAATATAATCAGATTTCAGTTATTGTGATCATTATTTTCCAATAAATAGGCAAAATGCCTCAATTTATGGCTGATAATACATGTTATCTTCATCAGTTTCAAAATTGTTTTGATTACTATTTGCTTTCGATACAATAGTTTAAACTGTTGAAACCAAGTTACCAGAAGAGACTTTATAGTTGTTTTTAACTTGACTATTTAATGACAAAGTCAATGAAACTAGAATTNAAAAAATGCTAAATTATTACATTATTTACCTCTTAGCTGACGCATTTCTTCTAAATCGTCTTCCATATTTGTTAGAAATTAATTTACCGTAATTGAATTAACAGATTTGTTTTCAAGTTTCAAACCAACACAATCTCTTGAACTGATATTTTATACAGTATAGATTAATTACAGAACTCATATATTGTAGAATCCACTTATTATAAATCAGAAATGTTTTTATTATTTGTTTAATGTTGTCAGAATTAGTAAGACCCAAAATATATGAGTTAAAATAAACTTATAAAACTTTAATATAATCAGATTTCAGTTATTGTGATCATTATTTTCCAATAAATAGGCAAAATGCCTCAATTTATAGCTGATAATACATGTTATCTTCATCAGTTTCAAAATTGTTTTGATTACTATTTGCTTTCGATACAATAGTTTAAACTGTTGAAACCAAGTTACCAGAAGAGACTTTATAGTTGTTTTTAACTTGACTATTTAATGACAAAGTCAATGAAACTAGAATTTCTACTGGTCATCTTATATACTTAAACTGCTTAATGTTATTTTATTAGATTACTGTTATTGGCTTAACAAGCCCTAAAACAATTACAATAAGAAGATTCTACTGTAATTGAAAAAATATTGTTTGTTTTTTTTAATTTAAATTTTATATAAAACTGTAAAAAAGCTAGATTACATGATTAATTATCAACTGACGCATCAGATAATTAAAAACTTTAGTATCATTTTAAAAATTAATGCCATAAATATATATATATCTTACCAAATCCTGAAAACCCCATCACCTTATTCATGTCATCGTTTTCTTCTTTCAAACTTGAAGTTTTTGAATTGTTAGCCTTTAATTTTTCCTGAATATCTTTCTTCCTCATTTCTATAATACAAATATATAACTAGATATAAATAAATAAATATAAATATTAAATACCATATATAGAATTATCATGGATTGTGTAAGAAATCACACATAGTAGAACCAAGGTAATGTAAACTATTGGTACTTTGGACATCCAAAAATGAAAAAATAAACAGTCACAATCATTTTGGATTAAAAAGTACAAATATAACATGAAAGATTTATATGGGATATCACTTTTAAGCTGTTTTTAGTGAATTTAATCAAATATAAGAACAATTTTACAACATTTATTAAACAGATTAATATGTACAATAATCTTAATAATAAAAATGTACATTATTATAGTTAAGTTTTAAAATGAATAATTTGTCTCACATTGCAGTTAGATAATAAAAAGTAACAAAAAGCAAATCATTTTAAACTTTCTTTTATCAATTACAGTATATAAGAAAAGTGTATTTACTTACAGGTTAGTCTCAGATAATCCAGAATCTGGAATAATTGAGATTAAACCTTATTTATATAATGTGCTTATATGTGTTTATATATATCACACAACCTCTTTTAACAGAAATCTCATTAAAGCGGACACCCATCCATAATGAATAATTTTCCGGTCCAATATATAAAAGTGCAACTTTGTTAGAATTAACCTCTCTTATTCATTAGAGATACACACACAAAATATGTTACAGGAATAAGATTCAAGCTCCAAACAAGGGGTTTTGCACCCCTCTAGAATTTTAGACCACCTTATACAAGCAATAAAGTCAAAGAAACCATACCCATACATGCAACCTTTCGCTTCCAACAGTCGGCTTTTAACATGTATCAACATACTGCCTATTCTCCACACTCCACATTGTCGTATGTTTCAGTGCTGGCCGTCACTCACACATCAGCATCCGGGTGGAGGTGAGCCCCACATTCCCCTAAAACTATATAACATCGAGTACTCCATGAACAGTTTAGTGGTCTATTCAAAGCCAGCATAGTCACGAGCTAAATAGTTAAACATGATACTCTTAGTGGAGCGACGCAACTTATGATCTCATGCTCCCGATTTTAGGGGCCATATCTGCCGAAAGGTTGATCATAGAAATACAATTCCTTTGACTTTTTTGCTCCTACAGGCGTGTTCTACAGCTCCAATAGGATCCCAACCATCTCATTCAGAGGATGGTTTCTTATTGTATGCCAACCATTCCAGGGTATCCTGAATCGAATCAGGGTAGAAAACCCCAAGAAATTTTTCTGGGTTTCTTGTGATTGCTGATGAGAGGTTGAATCATCTTTGAAATGTTCAACAGTTAATAACAAGTGGCACCTTTGGTTTATTTACTTGAAGCTTCCTGTCCTTTAAACATCGAGTTTATAAATCATATGGTACTGTACATTGATAATTCAAGGGATACAAATCCCTCATTCAGAGTTCAAAGCTTACCTTAAGGATACATTAATAAGATAAAAGATGAATATCTTAAAAAATGCTAAATTATTACATTATTTACCTCTTAGCTGACGCATTTCTTCTAAATCGTCTTCCATATTTGTTAGAAATTAATTTACCGTAATTGGATTAACAGATTTGTTTTCAAGTTTCAAACCAACACTTAAATTTTCAGATAGGACAATACGCCCTCTGGTGATTAATGAATAATATTTTGGAATTCTTGCAAATTTTGTATATAATTTGGTACATACAATACAGGAGCATTTTACGTATGCGTATCATCTTATATTACAATATATAATATTTATTTACAGTCAACACTTGAAATAAAATTTAAAATAAGTGGATTGTTTCTTTTGTACAACTTTATTTACTTATTTTTTTATTTTTTTACATAAAATGTTGTTTTTTGTTCGTTTAGTTGTATCTTTTTTATTATTATTTTTGGCTATTTCCTCCTTTTTTGTTTTTTTTTGTATGCCCATTATTTCGGCCAGTAGTGAAGGACGGGGTCCGACATATCCGGACGGACCCCTCTTCCAAATATTCTTGGAGTTTTTTGATCCGTCCGGATTTAATCTTAGGTCCTCCAGAGTGTTAGGCCGACGTCTTAACCGTTCGCAGTCGGACCGTTCGGTCCTGTCCCTTATCACCCGATCGCACTCATTGTGAGCACAGCCGAAACTATTAGACGGCCGGATGGCCGAGTGGTCGCCACCCGGCCACCCCATTGTGGGCCTAGCCGAATCCATAATGGGTTTGCAAAAAGAGGCCCTCTTAGTGCCCACAGGGCGGAAAGAGTTTAAAAAAAGTCGAAACTATTATAAGCATGACCAAAAAGTCCCTCTTTTTACGCCCACCAATGGCCGAGTGGATAAAACCACTGACCACTAGCAGTTAATCGTGGGTTTGCGCCTGGCCAATGGGTTGAGCACGTGGAGTTTCTTTACGTTTGTAACACTAAATAAGAGCCCGTTTCCTTTAAAGAGTCTTCCAGGGAGGCATCCTCCTCGACAGATCGTCCACGTGTGCGTTGCCGTAATCAAATAAACGAAACCAACCTTCTTTGTGCCTACAGATGCTGTATTCCTAAAGGCAACGTTATCCAATCAGTAGTCTAATCTTCCGTCATTCCTTAATTTAATTTAAGTCGGCGGTAAGCGTTCGGATTCGTTCCTAAATGAATATTTCCTTTTTAAGTCAGAACTACCGAACGAATCAGATCTTCGAGACGTTCGCAGTAGCGTAACCAGAACTGATATTAGAAGGAAGCCCGAAAAAGAACATGTAACCTAAATTCACTCCACTCCCATATAAATGGTTATTTGGATAGTATTTCAGATTCTATTATTGTTCAAGAATCAAGGAATGCTCTTTTAATTGCAAAGACTCAATATCGAATTTGGACTGATCAAAAATTTCCAGGAATTTTTAGAAATATATCGGTTCCTTCTTCACCACACGGCTGTTCATTGTGAGGCTGGCCGAACCCGTAATGGGCTTGATAAAATGTCCTATTAGTGATTACAGGGCAGAAAGAGTTTAAAGTTAAAACAAAAAAAATTCTGCGAAATATTCTTAAGATTCCTTATTCTATTCAATCCCGGACTCCCAGAGAGGCACGGTTACTCATTTTTCCATCTGAGTTTTTTAATAAGAAATTAACTGTTTTATCATATTATGCCAAAAAATAAAATTTTAATTATATAAGAATGGATTTGTAATTGAAAATTCAATTGATTCAGCATTTCTCAGAAAAAAAAGAAAGTTAGTAACAGAATTGCCCGATAGAGGTCTAAAATCGTCGATCGTCTTTGGGTAGGTAGCATGCTGTTTATACTGTTTCAAATTCTATGAAGTTGGCATGTATTGGCTCTGATTGTATACTTTAGATTACTGAAAGTCCGATAATGTGGAATGGCTTTCCAGCCTCCTTCGTCTAGACAAGGTATTTGTCATAATGTTTCATAACAACTGTTAGTTGCCATTTTCCGTAGTTATATGACAAGAAACTAGATTTTCGGAAAAATGTCAATTACATTAATCACGTGCTTTGCACATATTTATATAATAAGGCCAATTCGAATTTTTATAATTTCTCCCATCTTACTGAGAGCTCAAATATTACCAAAAAATACTAAATTTATCATAAATTTTATGTTAAAAATCACATTTTTTTTAATCGAAGATTTGAAAATTGAAATATTGATCAATATGAATAATTGATGCATTGGTTCGTAATATTGCAATGATTTAGTGCAAACGAATGTTCTGTTTATAACACCAATGTTATCAAATGGAAAATAAGCAAATATTTTTATGCATTTCAGCAAAAGTAATTTTTAAATTCGTGTTAATGGAACTACTAACATATTTAATCCTTAAAAGGAATTTCAGAAACATTTAATTAGATATATAAATATTAAAATGTATATTTCAAAAAACTGGGTACTTAATTATATAACACTCACCAAATAAACCATCACCAGTTCATAACCAAACAGAAAAATTCTTTCTATGAACGTTTTCATCTATATGTAATAGACATCCTCAGGTATTGACGATATNAACTACTAACATATTTAATCCTTAAAAGGAATTTCAGAAACATTTAATTAGATATATAAATATTAAAATGTATATTTCAAAAAACTGGGTACTTAATTACATAACACTCACCAAATAAACCATCACCAATTCATAACCAAACAGAAAAATTCTTTCTATGAACGTTTTCATCTATATGTAATAGACATCCTCAGATATTGACGATATCGAACTAACGGCTAGTAGAATAGAATGTTTTTGAAAGTTCTGTTTAACTATGTAATTCGAATATGTTGCATTAAAATTGAAAATATGTAAAATATTTGAAACATATCCGAATAAATAATCAATTGATTTCACATAGATCATGACGTAAATATCCTTCATAATTTAAAATATCTTTGATGCGCGTTTCAATCATTGGGATCTAGTTCAAACATGGTGTGCCATGCTGCGGAAAGTATATCAATTTCTTTGAAATTAATACCGACCCCTTTTTTTAATTGCTTTATATATCTCCAGCGATTTGAGGTATTTGAGTTGTGCCTTATCCAATACTTAGTGTAGTAATTTAGTGTTTTGTAGATCAACATGAACATCCTCATTATTCGCATATGTCGCTAGTGCCGTCATGGTCAGCTTTTTTCTTATCGAGTATTCATGTTCTTTCATCCTCATGGCGAGACCTCTTGCCGTTGCTCCAATGTATGTTAATACATGGTTAACTCAGTCTTCTTGAAGAGGAACCACATAAACCCCTGGAGAGTTAGAATCTTCTATACGGTTTTTATAATTTTTGATAAGAGAGAAGACTGTAAGAGAACGTTGATATGCTATGTGTATTTTAGTAGTCCTTGTAATCTCTCTATATATATATTAGAAAGTGTTTTGTTGTATGTGATAACCCTCAACTGTTTGTCTTGTGGCCTATTCCTCTCCCTCCTATTTATGTATTGTTTTATGAGATGCTTGACCAAAGAGGATGGGTATCCATGTTGCGTTGCAAGGGCCTTGATTCTCGAAAATTCGTTTTCCTTTTCATTTTGCTCCAAACAATGTGTGTGTGCCCTTTTTACCAAAGCTCGAAAAGCAGAGACTTTGTAACAGTAAGGGTCATGTGACCGGTTATGTATAAATAGAGGTGTATATGACTTCTTACGGAACACATAGCTGGAAAGATGACCTTGCTCCATTTTGATGGCGATATCCAAAAAATGTACTGTTGTCTGACTCTCCTGTTCAACTTTCAACGACAGGCCATAGGGGTTGTTGTTAAAATAGTTAAGTACAAAATCAATGTTAGGTACCTTGTTCCATACATTGAAGATGTCATCGATGTACCTGACATACAATGCTATGTCCTCTTGAAATTTGGGTAATATGGTATTCTCATGTTTTCTGATCACTAATTCACAGTGTGTTCCTGATATTGGGCTGCCCATCAGCACACCCCTTGTATGTATGTAGGTGACTCCTTCATATTCGAAGAAGGACGAGTGGACCATCAAGTGTGATAAGTCCAACACATCAGGGAGATACTTATAAGAGCCTTACACTTTTGCCAGAAGAAAATCTCTCAACTCTCAGAAACAGGGTTCCAGTTTTATAGATGGGAACAATGTTTGATAGTCACATATTGTGAAATATGCCATCGATGACTTGTTAAGATCCCGTAATTTTTGAAATACTTCTTCAGGATTAGTGACTGTGTACGTATGATCCTCTAGATTGTTAGTGATGTATTTGTTAAGAAGTCTCTCCATTTTAATAGTGGGAGAAGTCGTTTTATCCACCACTGCTCATAACTGTTGTCCACTCTTATGGGTTTTTGCGAATGCAAATATATGAGGTGGAGATGGTGCCATAACTCTCGTTGCCGCCAGATTCAAGGTATTAGTGAGAGGAGAGTTGGAGATCTTCAATGTCTTGGCAGATATTTTCTCAAGGAAACTGCGAGGCGCTACTGTGCATTCCATGTCTGAGATATAGTGTGTTATGGCCTTTTGGTATGATTCCTTTTTCATGACCACTACATGTTTTGATTTGCCTTTTAAAATGTATAAAATTAAAACAATATAAATTAGTTAATATTATTTTTGTGATGTATTTATTTCTTATATTTGTATCTTTTTAATTTTATACATCTTAAAAACCAATCAAATCTTTATTTATTCAATTTTATATCTATATAATTTGAAAAATCTTGAAATTAGTCTTATGCTTTCCAATTTAGAATGTTATTGATCTGAAGCATATTTTGTGTAAGATCAAAAACATTTGTAGAATTTACATTAAAATTATTTGCTGGATTGTCAAGGTTTCTTTGGTGCACTTAAATTTTTGCAATATTTTATTCTTTAAATAAAAATATAATGACTGACGTCACTTAACTTACTCGATTAAAAGCTTAGTTTTATAAATGGAATGAAATGTTATGCTCTTTTGATATTGGGATTAAACAGCAAAATTTGATTTGCAAAACACATTGATGTTATGAGAAAATTATTTTATGTAAATTGTCTTTATCATATTTAGAATGAAAAATATTCAGTTTATATTATAAGTTATTTTATTATAGATGTATTTATTGAATTAATTTTTTATTCAATAATTTATTTTTAGAAATTCAAAATAGGAAGATTTTAGAAGAGCTTCAACAACATAAAAAGCAGTTAATGTTAAAACAACAAAGTCAGACAACTCTGGGGTAAGAAAATTGTACATATTTACCATTTAAAGTTATATTATTTACATGTAAATGGTAACTATCATAAAAATACAACTAAAGGAAATAATTTATTCTATATTAAATTTGTAAACCATCCCTCATTGTCCAGCTGCCCATTGTGGGCCTGGTCAAACCCACAATGGGCTTTAAAAAAAGCCCTTTTAGTTCCATGGGGTAGAAAGAATACTCAAAAAATTTCAAGACTGCTTACTGCACGTGTTATGGTCAGTAGGGATTAGAAATTGTGACATGAAATTGAGTTAAAATATGCATATAATATTTGCTTAAAATTCAGCAATAAGTTATGTAATTTTCCTGGCTGTTAAGAGTTTTTATTATAAAAAAAACTTTTATATTATTAATTGTTATAAAATGGCAAAACGTTTAATTTTGAGGGTAGAGATGAATTTTATTAAAATTGTAAATGCTAATAATGAGTAAAATTTTTATTAAATCAGATTCCTCTTGACATATGACAAATTCTCCCCTCTATCACCCTACCCTCTTGACCTTTAACCCCCAAAATTTAACGGAATCAATGCCCCTTACATACGAACTATCATGCCAAATTTCATTTCTTAATGTTTTCTCCATTCAGAGATATTAAACAAAATAGATGCCAACACATACAAACACATACATAATTTTCCTCCCTTTTTTTTATTTTTTTGGATTCGGGAGGTTTCAAAATGGAGATTTGCAAAAACCTTAGAGGGTCAAATTTGACCTGATTCCAATACTTTCCCTTATTATTTAAACATAACAGCCAGGAAAATAAAAGGCTAGAATACAGGGTGATTCAAAATTGTTGGATAAAACTTTATATGATGATCAATTATTTAATATGCAGTAAAAAATGTTAATACACTTTGGTTCAATTGTCAAAGATAACTGAATTAGAGGGAAATTGGTATTTTAAATCATTTACAGTTTTAAGTGTTTTGTTGTTTTTTAGTGCTAACTAAAAAACAACAAAACAAATAAATTGGCAACTGTTGTATTATTTGCAAAGTAATAGTTTTGTATTTGGCAATGCTTAGTATTGTAGTTAGTATTACACAAACAGTAACATTTCTTGTGTTCAAAAACATTTATGTTTGAAAAAAAATGACTGAAATGAAATGATGAATTTGATGTGTTACTTAAATAAATGTAACTTCTTTCTAAACTAATAAAATGTACATACTAGATAACTAAATATTATAAAAAACACAGCTTTAACAATCCAGCAAATAAAATTTACTAAATTAAAAACATTTTCGATCGTTTTAACCAATCTTCTTCAGTTAACTCAAAATAGAACACTAACATAGAAAGTAAATATGAAATGAGATTAGAAATACAGTAGAGCATTGATTAACCATCACATTGGTTAACCGACCGTTCTAGTCGGCTAGTGATGTGACACTACAATATTTGGCTATGTCTTGGCTACTTTAATAGTACTTTTATGTGTTTTAGCTGGCAACACTGGCTCGATCATGAAAGGGAGCCAGATTTAAATGAGGCTTAATTTTCTAATTTTTAATGATACAATAGTGATGATTATTATTTTAAAAAATTTTTGTTGGGTTTAACATCGATAAAAATTCAATGCGAAGTAGGTTAATAGCGATATACTAATATACTAATTATATGAGATATACTAATAATGTATTTTTTCATATTTTTCGGTTATCCGTTTTTTCAGTTATCCGACCAACCCCAGTCCCCAATTGAGTCGGATAATCGATGCTTTACTGTGAATACATAAATAAACAAACATGTTGATTTAGATAATATAATAAATGCAGAAATAATATAAATAAGACAAAACTGTCACTTAATAAAATAAAAATTAAATTAAACAAACAATGTCTCTTAATAACATTAATCTTTGTAAAAAGACCACCATGCAGTAGCCAATGTGTCTGCATCTCTATGGTTGATGCAACCAATTCTCCTATGTGCCTTAAAGATCTCTAATCTTTTAAGATATTTTATCCTGTGTATATTTTGTTGTTGGATTGATTATTGTTGCTTGATCCCATTAGACTTGAATGTCCTGTTGTCTTGCGTAAGCTGCTTGCATACCATGCATATTATGCTGCTAGCATAATTTCCACAACAATAATGGAAATTCAAAGAATGACGTTTTCAATTAACAACTCTCTGCAGCTTATAGAAAGTCTCAGTGGCATTTCTCTATTGGACAATGAATACATGACAGTCTTAGATTTTAAATCAATGTATTCTTCTATAAAAATACCTCGATGTTTTTGTGTAATAAGCAATTTCTTATTTGCCAACATTGAAAATTTGCCACATCATCACAATCAGATACTAGAACTTGTGCACCTAATATGTTATACATCATTCTTTGAATTTGAGAACAAGGTATATTTATAAGGAAGAGGTGTACCTATGGGTAGTCCAACATCGGCAATTCTTTGTGAGTTGGTATTGCGACAGCTGGAAAACAATGTTCTACCCAAATTTTAACACCTTATTGTTTGGTACACTAGATATGTAGACGATATATTCATCCTATGGCAGAAAAAAACCTAACCTACAACATGTTTTTGGAAACGATCAATAATAACCACTACGATTTATTACTACAAGTGGACCAGGAGAGTGATAGTAATGTAAATTTTTTGGACATTTTCATCACTTGCAAACAAGAGGAAATTTGGACCAGCATATACAGAAAACCATCTTTGCAACCTACTTTAATTCCACATAAATCTGTCAATCCTCATCACATAAAGTTAGCAGCCTTTAGATCCTGGATAAGAAGAGCTTATATGCATTGTACAAACATAAATGAGACAATAACAGAGCTAAATTACATTTTAAGGATAGCAGAACAACAAGGATACCGGAGAGAAATGATAGAGAAACTAATCACAACTAATCCAAACAACAAAAAATGATCATAACAAGTTAGACCGAAAACAAAGGATAGTTTTAAATTATATCTCATGTTTGAGGGGAATACATAAAAAGCAGTCGAAGCTAATAATCTCCAAGTGGTATATTGATGCAATCCTACAATTTTCAGAATCTTAAGAAATGATAAAAAAACAATATAACCAGAATTCAGCCACAGAAATCTACTCCATACCATTGCATAACCAATGTTCAGATTCTAAACTTGTCTACATAGGAGCCACGATGCACAACATACACCAATGACTCAAAGAGCATTCTTATCAATCAAATATTTTTGCTCTTTGAGCACAAATATTCGATTGATAAGAACCATGACAATACCATGCTAGCAGCTTACGCAAGACAACAGGACATTCAAGTCCAATGGGATCAAGCAACAATAATCAACCCAACAACAAATATACACACGATAAAATATCTTGAAAGGTTAGAGATCTTTAAGGCACATAGGAGAATTGGTTGCATCAACCATAGAGATGCAGACACATTGGCTACTGCGTGGTGGTCTTTTTACGAAGATTAATGTTATTAAGAGACATTGTTTGTTTAATTTAATTTTTATTTTATTAAGTGACAGTTTTGTCTTATTTATATTATTTCTGCATTTATTTATTATATTATACACATCCGCATGTTCATTTATTTATGTATTTATTTCAAATCTCATTTCATATTTACTTTCTATGTTACTGTTCTATTATGAGTTAACTGAAGAAGATTGGTTAAAATGATCAAAAACATTTTTAATTTAGTAAATTTTATTTGCCAGATTGTTAAAGGTGTGTTTTTTTTTTATATTTCTAAACTAATAAAATGTGAACTATGGTAGTTTATATTAGTTGTAATTAGTTGTTTGAAATAGTAAACTAATTTTTTTCTGTAATTCTGTTATCTTTGAGAATCAGACAAGACTATATTAACATTTTTTTTATTGTAAATTGAATTATTCCCATATCCCATAAGTTTTATCCATCATTTTTGAATTACTATGTATATGTGATTAAAAATAATTTATTACAATTTTTTTTAAAATCATTTTAAGTCAAGCACTAGTTTCAACACAGATTTCTTTTATTTTTTTAAACTAGAATAAAAGTTTTAGCTGAAAATCTTTCTCCAATAAATATCACTATAACAACTAAATTATGACCACTCAACACAAACACTAATAGTAACAGCATGTTTCAGTACTGTATGTTTTTTATTTGACATCATCAAATGCATCGGATCATTTGCATTCAGACTAACATTGATGTCTTTAATCTCTTTTAAATCGGGATTAATTTCCATAAATGACTTAAATTTCAAATAAAAGTTCCTATGTCTTTGACGGAATGCAGATTCTGATCAATGTCTTTTATTATTTCCATGCTTCTGACAGTTATAGCTTCTCACTTTCAAATTTAGTTATTTTGTTAATAAGAAGTGTAAAATGAGTTGAAATAAACAAAATTTTGTTTTGTGCTTGAGGTTTTGAAGCAAGCTATTCAAAATATCAGTAGCAGTATAGTGGTTAGTTTTCACATGATCCAGGAATGAAATATCAGTCTCATATATTTTAAGCCAGGTGCACTGATGCATAATTACTGTCTTTGGAGGTGAAGTTAAAACTAAATTTAATTCCTTACATAATATAACTTTTCTTGCACAATTTTTAATCCTTTCTTTATGTTAGATATAAATGTGTCAGTATTGGAAAATTGCAACTGGATATTTTCAGTGATTAAATGAACCAAGAACTTATGGGTAGAAAATAATAATTTATTTATAAAACTAGAAAATAGATATGGAGTTTTTAATTATATTATTTTCCTAAACAAATTATATTTTATTCCAGAACTACTACCACCACTACTACAACAGTAAGTACAGTACCTTGATTTATTTTCTTAAATATTTTTTCACAATTACTTTTAATATACCATAATCATTTTATTAAAGCCATCAACCATGTCTATTGAAGCCCATGCTCTTACATCATCTCAGAGAGCAGCTCTTCAGGTAAGAATAAAATTGTGATTATTGACATGTATATATTAAAAATTAAACACTAATCTCTTTGAAAATTATTTTTGCAAAATTAGTTTCAAAGAGATTAGTCACACTCGAGCACGGCTCAGAAGGGGTTAATTTTCTTTTAATGTAAAATTATGCAGAAATTATGCACAATTTTATGCAGATAACTCATGGTGGAGTATAACCCATCATGCATAACATACCACACAACAGCATTACTTTTGCTATTTTTCTAACAAAATTTCAGCCAATGACTAGTTTCTAATTTGATTTATTTGCTTCATTTTTTGGCTGTAAAGTGTACAGTCAAAAAAAAATGAAGCAAATAAATGAAATTATACAGAATTATACAGAATTTTTATTTTTGTTTTAGCAATTTTCTTTGGATAATATGCAGAAAATTATGATAACTCTTTCGAATCCTTTATTTGAGTTTTACAAATATATCAGAATTTAAAAATGTATCTAATAGAAGAGTTTTAAACAACATTACATAAATTATCTCTCTTTATAAAAAAATGTGTGACTCACATTAACCAAATAACTAGAGTGCATATGATTAACATTTGCAAACATTTTTGTAGCCCCTCCTGGGATCTTCCATTTTCACATTTTTTATATATTCATCCCAGCATGTTGAACAGTTAATTATTTCTCTTTATTTAGATTATAATTTTCTTATTAATAATTAAACTGTTAATAAATTTTTTAGTACCTAATGTATATTAATAATATAATTTACTTTATGTACAGTAGACCCCCCTATAACGCTTAGATACGTTCCACGCTAACCGAAAATTACGTTGTAGGAATGATTAAATACATGAGCCAATCGCAGCCCGATAGGTGGGAACTTTACGGACTAAGGCTGTTTGAAAGGTTTTCTTCTATAAAATTAACCGATTCTAGACTAATTCCACTCAACATTTCCAAAACACGTATAATTTTTTGGGAATAATCCGTATAAACTACGCTATAAACAAAAAATTATAGGATTACTTACCGAGTGTGTACCGTTCGACTACGCCGTTGCTTAAAGCTGGTTTTCATCGCGGAACAGCACATGAAACGGCGGCCGCGATTTCTAATAACGAATTTTTCGCATAAAAATAACTTGACCTTTGGAGACATCATTAATATAAATAATTTTTATGGCCGTTGAATAAGAAGTGTTTCTTTCACAAGAAATGTATAAAATTAGTGCTGTATTAGACTTACGGTACCTAATTTACATACTGTACAGACGATAATAAACTCAACTTACTAGCCTAAAATCTCCGTAGCGTGTTGCCAGGCGGCAGAAAGCATATATATAATTATAATAAAGTTACAATAAATTAAGTTAATATATAATTATATATACAGTACCTAATTTATATATAATTTATATATAATACTAAACAGACGATAGCAAACTCAATTTAGCCGCTCCGTAGCGTGGCGCAGGGTCGGAGGAAAGTAGTTCGGCTGCTCATCCACTATTGGTCCAGACTCTATCAATCTTGTCGCGAAACGACGTTATAAGAGGTACGTTATACGAAAGTTTCTACAATTTTTTCGCTACGTTATAGGAATTGTCGTTATAGGAACGTACGTTATAGGGGGGTCGACTGTACTGTTTTATATTTATCAAATTACTAAATTATTTTATTAAATTTTGCAGCATGCACATGCTAATTCTGTAGGCTACTTCATCACACAAGATTCTTCTTTTGGAAACCTTATATTGCCAGTATTACCACGTCTTGAAAAATAGAAATAAATAAAAATATTCAATATTTCTTGTGATTTGAAATATGTTTAAAGATGAGTAAATGTTTTTTTATAATTTTTGAAACACATTGTTAAATTTGTTTGAAAATTTACAAAGTAAAATTTATAAAATCAAAGTAACATATCAAATATAAATGTCAACTTCTGAGTCAAGTAAATAGATTATAAGTTTTAATACTTTAATAATAATATAGGAAGTTTCTTAAATTTAGCTTTAAACAAACATAGGACATAAATAGGCACAGGTGCTTGAGGTGCAATCTCTGCGCTCCTCAGGTATGCAGATCCTAATAAAATTAATTTTTGACAAAAAGAAAAACAAAAAAAAAAAAAAAACAGGAATCTTACTACAAAGAAATTACAATAAACATGAATCATGCAAAGGTACTTGGAGCCTGGATACAAAAAAGAAATTGGACACCACTCCAGGTAAGAAAATATTAAACATTGCTGTAATAAATAAATCAAGTGTAGAGACCATCTGTTTGCTTTATGCAGGTTTCTCTATTTCTTTGACAACTAATGACTAAATGATAGCAATCCACAAAATTATTGTGACCATGTATAATTCTGGTCAGTAATTTTTAATTTAAATTATCATAAGAATAATTTATCACTCTCTATATTAAGATAAAAATTTTGAATTGAAATCACGTGATTCCGGTTTAGACCGGAAGTTCGTGTATAGTTAATTGGGACCTGAGACTAAGGTTTTCATATTCTTTCCCAATTTTCATTGATCTAACTCGTTCTTGCGATTAACAAGGATGATAGTGGGAATTAATTTCTATAACTACAACTGCAGTTGTTACAATAAAAAATAAACAAAAGTGAGTCATAAACAAGGTACGATACTATATTGAAGACCTGTAACAATGTAATAAATAAATTTACACGTAACTGTTACCATCAATTTTTGGTGGTACTGGTATTTAATTTTTTAAATTATTACTGTTTAAAAAAAGATGTGGCATATTATGATATAAACGCCTATCAGTAATTATTTAGCCTACAAAATTTATTTTATTTCATTGGATGATGATTTTTTATGGGGAAATTTATAACGTGATTGATTGATCATACTACTACATCACGTAGAAAGTGCGGATTTAAAGATTTCAGATTTACAATAAAACCGGGCAATACAGAAAATTTCCCAAATCATGTCTAAAATTTCATTTGCAGTTTATTTGTTAATAATTTCAAGTTTTATCGGCTTCATAAGAACAGAAGATAATGTTAAAAATGCCAAGAAAGCTTCAAAAGGTAGTTCATCCAGACATATTAATTTATGCAAGTTAGAATTAAGTAAGTACTTTTATACTATTAGTAATACGTTAATTATTCTTTAATTTCGTTAATCCGCTAATTATATACACAGGGATAAACATATATTAATAATTATTTTTACGATAAGAAAATATTTAACGTGAGGTAAAGATGATATCTAAAACAACATAATTTAGATCTTTTAACTTATTAAGAATAAAGTAAAAAATTTTTGGTGAATTGAAACTCATGTTTATATATTTTTTTCCTATTAAAAATATCAAACAGTAGATGAATCAAGTCATGAAATATTTCTATTAATAACCATCTGTTTATACTCTCATTCTTCAAATATTTTAGGCATACTCTATACCAGCGGTATAGAGTATGCCTAAAGGTGTCCGAAGGAGGTCAAAATTCGAAATTTACTATCTTCAAATTGCGGGTCAAATATTTATGTAATTAAAAAAAAGAAAAAATGCTTATAATGGAAACAAATATTTGGTTTAATGCTGTTCTTTATTATGATGTTTCTATCAGGTTCATAATTAGTAGCCTTAATGACTTCACGAAAGCTTTAGGACCCCGCTTTAACACTACGTATAAAACTTCGAAATCTATCAAATATTGTTTTTTTTTTAATTAATTTATATATTTATAAAATCCTAATATAGTGATCTCTCGATATAACGGATAAAAATTTGTTCTATAGGAAGAAATTTAAAACCTTTATAAATTCACGAATGGTAAAAGGTTGGAACAAGTACGGATTTTCCGGCAATAGCAGATACTGTATTCCCTTTCCCCAATAAGTCCGTTAAAATCGAGGGTTTATTATACGTTCAAATCCGTGATCAAGTACTTGATTGCGGATTCTTCAACACTTGTCTACGCACAAAACTGAACATTCATAAAAAATATATGAATATAAGAGTAAAACAGAAATTTTATTCTTATACTAATTTTACAAAATTATTTTCCTCGTGTTTAAACTGTTTAAATGCTTATAAATTAAAATTCGATTTAGTAACTTGAAGGGCTTGGTGCAACGTTTTATTAATGTGGAGCATGCAACTGAACCGTGAGAGTTTTTTAGATGATGGATCGATGATGCACAAATCCAAATTTGTTAATAACTGTTTTATTTTTCAGATGAACATGAAAATAATGAAAATAAACAAGATTGTTCTCATCAAACAGAGCTTCATCGTAAGTAGATCACATACAGTAGGTAATAATATTTAGGCAATAAAAATTTTTTGAAGTAAATGAGAAAGAGCATTATATGCCTAAAGAAAGATGCAACATCCAGTTTTGTGAAGATTATGGTGCTGTAAATTTTCAGTTGAGAAATATAATTCAAATATCAAATCTGTAAGAATTGGGCAGTAGAAAACACAAATGTGGTGACATGCTCTGTCTAAATCAGTTTAAACTACCCAAATGTGCGGCTGCAGGCCGTTCATGTTAAACGCCTGTCATAAAGATTAAAAAAAAAACTGCCGTGCAATGTAAATTGATGGCAATAGGAAACTTGATTGAGACGTAGTAGCGCGCAACCAGCTTAAAGGCTAGCAATTGGCCCATAGATTTTTACAGGATATATTTTAACCTCGATTATCTATCCCAAAAATCGAAATTCCGGATTCGTCACGACAACGGAATTGATTATAAACGCTTTCTGGCTTATGCAGAGCTCCATTCAATAAAATCACAAATGATAGACATCTGTATCAAACAGCCATAACATAGATAATACATATACTGGGCGAAAATAAACACTTCCGTGAAATAAGCGTCCGTGGACTATACAGTCGACCCCCCTATAACAGTAAAATTTAAGTGACTCGTACAGCATGGAATTTATATAAAACGGAATTATCAACAGTGTTATAGGGGGTCAACTGTATAGTCCTTTCTTGTATGGATGTCATAACACACTACACAAGTCTTGAAACATTAGGGCATCACAACAGCACATATATCACACTTCAGAAGGCTACAATAATACTACACACGTGTCATGTAATCAGGAAATTCTTATACACGAATCAGGAGCGGATCTAGGTTTTTCGGGGCTTAGGGCTTATTGATCCAATGGGGCGCCATTTTTTTGTTAGATTGAATTTTAAACCCCAATTTAAAGATTCTTATTCTTAATAACATCAAAATCAGAATTGCAATATATTTATTTATGAAATGGTGTTGAATGACAAACTTTATATCGGTAAGTGCTCATTGTTAATGAAAAAGTATTAAAAATTTATGATGATAATCAATTTTTGTGGGTCCTTGACACTGGGGGTTCAGAGCTTAAGCCCTATTAGTTCCTATGTAGATCCGCCCCTGACAAATACGTACACGAACAGTAAACACATTAATTGATTGTTCTGCAGTTATGACTTGACTCTGGTCTGGCATAGCCGTATGCATCGATATATACAATAATCCAACATTGGCTTCTTCAGTTGTGTTACATTCAGCGCTGTAACTAGCCTTTTATGCGCCCGGTGAGAGCTTCTGTAACTACGCCCCAAAACTTGGTCCAGGTCATTTCTGAGTTCCCAGGGTCTGCGCCCTGTGCCTGGACACCGCCCTAGTTACGACACTGATTACATTACGGATTTTCACCACAAGAAATATCCGAAGAAACGAATCTTGGACTACTGTGATGAAATTTCATCTTCGGTGCTTGGGTCTGTTTACGAGGATCGTCTCAAACGTTTGAACACGCATCCAACAAGGGCCGCGTTTCTTTATGCAGCGAGTGTGTAGCGAAAATGACGTCACGAGCAGCTGTTGCTACACGTCGCTACATCATAGTTTAGAAACGCTTTCCGCTCGAGCGAAATACGGACGCCATAATCTATCCTTTAATTCCAGTTACAGCCGAAAGTAGTGCTTTAGTTAATTAAATAAAGAGATAAAAAGAACTAGCAGGTGGGCCCGGCGTTGCTCGGGCAAAAGTAACGATGACTAAGATAAAGATTACGTTACAGTCAACCTTACCCGTTTTCACAGAATGCAAGAATTGGGTCCCCTTGTTTCCAGACTAATTAGAGAATTTTTAGATGGGTCTAAAAATATGTTCGATTTCCCGCAAAAACGAAAAAAACTGCATCTGCGTATTGCACGTCGCTTTCTCTTAACAATTCCATTGTTACGTAACATT
>NW_019384458.1:459439-477995 GCF_000671375.1 Centruroides sculpturatus
GAGTCATTTCATAAAATTTAATCCTTCTTAATCTTTCCATAATATTTTTATCAACAGTCACTTCGACTTTTTTATTTTTACAGCATAATATCGTATTATACACACAAGCGTCCATTTTGCTTTACACGTGTAGCGGACGTAAAAGCTGCTTTATCTTCGCTGCAGCGACCTCTTGCAGCAAACGTTTAAAAACAGTTCGCTACATTGCAGCGCTGCATTTAGAAATGGGTTTCAGAGTGTTCGCTGTAAAGCGCTTCTCGAGCGCTGCATAAAGAAACGCGGCCAAGGTGAACACATTAAACACGTCTTGTAGACATTTGCATGTGAATAACTGTTAAACGAATGAGATTATAATAAAACTGATGTTTACGTTATTTCTGGATTAATTTTAGGCTTAATTGATATATGATATCTTTCTATTTGAAAATTGGGAGCTGCATTTAAGATGGCGACCGAAAACGCTATCCTCATAAAAAGTAGATTATCTTGGCACATGGCAAGTCAATTTTGTCTGCTCGAAACAAAAGGGTGTTTGCAGACTTTTTCTTCATCCTGTATAAATTTAGTAGTACAAAACTCGCTTGTTAATAAATGATTGATAAAACATTTCCCATCAAAGTACTGTTATTATACAAGTACGAAAACGAATACTTGCTATACATTTAACTATTTAGGTTTAATATTTATATTTTTATTTCTATTCTTTCATTTATTATTATTCGTACATTCATAAGCATAAGCCGAATTTGACATTTTATTCATTTTTTCATAAAATTTATTATTTGCCTGAAGTTAATCGATAAGCTTAGCTTACGCTTAGGCTTGACACCACGCCTTCTACACTACAAAAAGCATGTTTACATATTGTGAGGTCGCCGATCGGCGCGTAAAAGCATGATATCCGAGCAATGCCGTATTGTACGTGGGAACGTTAGGCACAGAGACAACTCTCCACTTACAAACAATTATCTCGGTTTATTGTAACTAAAGTAATAAGCTTACAGCTACAACAGTCGACAATCTGTAGGCCAAGTCGGGTCTTCCAATTTGTTTCTTCCTTCGAAGGGTGAATGTCCTATTGGAACTATCCTTTCAGATCCCGTTTGAGAAGTCGAAGGCCCGGGGGTGTTGAAGGGAGAAAGTCCGTCACGAAGTCGAAGTGTAATTCAGTTTGATGTCGGGATGCAGAGGCGATTTCTTTTCCAATGTATGGTGCTGCACTATAGGAAGACTGGGAGAAGCTCCCTGTGTCCTTTGAATTATCATTTATTAACTTTTTATAACCCAGATCGACTATTCCGATTGGCCGATCATACTCATCTCCGCTTTCTAATTGATCTTCACTCGTTACCAGGTGTAACGAGATCGGAACCCAGATCGCGAAATGAGTCAACATCGTCTGTCAATTCGAACCCAATCGAAGATGGTCGATCTTAGGACTTACATCATTCTATTGTTAAAATATGAGAAATACTGTACCGTCTTTTTTTATAATTTCATCAAACATGTCCTTATATGGGCATGGCCTTTTGCTTTAAAGTTTTATAAATTTTTAAACTAGAAAACCAAATTTTTTAAACTAGTTTTTTATTGTTTTTTAAAAAACAAATTAGTTATTTTTAGTGTGGTTCTGGCCCACTTCCGGAGCCTCACTATATCACGTGACCCACACGAAACTAACTAACTACAAAAAGTTTTGTGTTTTTAAAATTATTGTAAGACAGTGTACAAGAAAACTACAAAAATGTATATATTTGTACAATTATTAATATACAATTACGTACGTGATTTGCGTATGTACAGTACAGTACTATACATAATTGTTTAACCCAATGAACCTTCTCGGGGATGATGTTCATACAAATACGTAAGAAATCTATACATTTTAATTTTTTAATTATTGTGATTTTCTTTTTTAATTCTGGAATTTGTTGCCAGGAAGGATAAATTTATGATAATGCTGTAGTGCAAGATACAATAAAGAAATAGTGTATTTCTGATTAAATATAATATTTATTAGCTAGGAAAACGAAACTGAACTCTCCAACTCAATTAATTATAAACATGAAAATATTGTATTTAATTATATTTGAAAGAAACTGAGTTTTCAAATAATGTAACGTTACAGCAGACACGAATCTCTCTCTAGTTATTATCACCATATGGAATTGTAACGTTCAAGTGTTATACGATTTGATATAAATGATAAACAATTTATTTTTAATTTGTATGTTAGTTTAATTCAATATTAAAAACAAGAAATTTATGAAAGGATGTAATTTTTAAATATTTATTGAATTTTATTTATTTTTTTCAGACGGAGGATGTCATTCGGAATTTACTCCCCTTCACAGTTTCCTCATCGTTTTTACTTTTATTTTTAGTGCAGTTTTCTTTTTCAGTGGATAGAGAATGGATTTTCATTGTTAAAACTTTTAATTTCAAGCATAATTTTGTGAATTTTAAAATATTTTCAGTTTGATATCTTCTTTATCCAGATCTATTTGGATTTTAAAGAATGATAATGGATTTTAATTAAATTTCAGATCTATTAATATATTGTAATCACGTATACACAAATTTACTTGCTGAAACGTCTTCACATTGAAAAAATTAATGCAAATCTACAGATATTATACCGTATTTATGCATCTACTGTCTGTGTTAATAACTTATCTACCATTTAATTTAATTTAATAAAATTATACGTGTCAAATATTTTTATTTTGTTTTATTTTGTATAAGATTAATGAAACTAAAATAGCTTCATTAATCTTTGAATGTTTGGCATAAAAATTATTCATGCATAAGAAGAAAAAAACAAATTATTTATTTCGAATTTATTTTGAAAAATCGGTGACATATTTCGAATAGAAATAAATAAATAAAAAGATAAAAAAATAAAATTCAGATATTTAGAACCGTTATCAAGAATTTTTTTTCCGAAAAACAAATTCGTTATTCTGGTTTCAAAGCTGACATTCTGTTTAAATATTGCACGTAGCCGTATATAAATAAATTTAACAAATTATATTTATATAAAAATAGTCAAAATATCACAGTTTATATCACCAGAAGATCAGATTTAAAATTTTAAAAAAATATATATTAAAATATAAAAATTTAAAGTGAATCTTAGTCACAATTGCGAGCCAAGTGCTTACGAGCATTAAGTAACAAAGTGGGACGACGCAAACTCTCTCTGATGGGTAAATTTTCCAATTTGTATTTCGTTATCACTAAATATTTCTCCTCGATCGTCTTATCATTCCATCTGCCATAAGTATCTAATTCATGCTTCATTATTAAAAAGTCCGTATGATGCTGCTCCGCTAACGCTTTGCCAACGTTCTCGTTGCTATCCGAGTGCCATATCAACGTAGGAACATGATGGTATTTTGTCCTCATTTTAAACGTCTTGTTGCGGTTTCGTTTTTTATTCATTTTTTCGGCGTATACCTTAGCTAATTTTTAAAATATTAATTAAAGTAAATATCATGTAAACAATTTGAAATTTATGAAAGTTCTTACCTGCATCGGTAGGAGTTGAAGAATCGGCCGAATTGCACATTTTGGATATAAGTTTTACCAATTCTGTGATTCCTTCGAATTCGGGATTATTCTCCTGCAAATGAAATTGTAAATTAAATATTTGAAAATTCGAGAATATAATCGATACGCAACAGGATATAAAGTTTACAGAAAAATGCATTTTCATACTCTTTAATACACGTTGCATTGACACACATTTTTATGCAACGTCATAGCATATTCGTGATGTAGTCATTTAACAAATTATAAATTACTACATTTTTTAATCTAAATAATCATCGAGAATTTGTTAAGTTTAACAAAATACAACTTCTGCACGTTTCCAGTGTTTGACAGTAGACTCTTTACTTTAATTATCCACTCCTTTAATTATCTGTACTTCAGCTTTTTAAGCTATAGTTGTGTAATTTCCACGCTTAGTTATCTTAAGAATGGCTTAACAAATGTCACTAAAGCTGTGAAACGTATGACAATTTCGCCCACGTCCTACAATTTCACAGAATAGGCTCATATCAAGAATTTCTGAAACACCTGGTTCCAATAATAGCAGCTGATTACGCGTTACTTTTTTCATGTTCGAAATATGAAATGTATGGCTTTGAATTAACCAAATTTACACCAAAAACAAAATACAATTAATTGGATTGATTTAAATAAAAATTTCAAGGGTTGAAACTAGCCAATAATTCGATTTAAATCTAATTCGCATGTGCATAATTAACACAAAGCATGTTAACAAATTTTAATTAAGTCATTATTTATCTATTATTTGCTAGAGAATGTTATTTTTCTAATTATATTATCTTATTCATCAGAACCACATGGAAAAAATAACTTTTCAGATTTATTAGCAATTTCCATTTAAAAAAATGAAATAAATAGGCTTAAATATTTATCCTAAATTAATAAATGATAAAACTCTTAATAATTTCTTAGTCATACATTTATACATGACTAGTTTTAGGTTAAAAATTATCCAATATTATGTATTAAAATTAAGATGTTTACATTAATAAAACTAGCTTCAAATTTAAAAAAAGAAGCAAAAATAACTAATAATTTCAGCTTAATTAACATATACAGCAAATTCCTTAATTAGTACTAACAGGGGGTGAAAGTAGTCTGAGTTACTGGAGTTACCAGATGGATATACAGTAATTTATTACAATTAGCTGTATATTGAGATGAATTTATTAATGCAGGGAATGAGCCCAAAAGTTTCATGACAGTACAATATACAGCAATGTTTCCCCAAAGTGATTCCTACGGACCCTGGGGGTCTGTAGAAGGTTTAATAATAATAAGTAAAATGTTTGTGACTCATTTTCATTATTATAAAAGCATACATTATGAAATTTTAAATTTTATTTTGTTTGTTTAGCGAATTTTATACATTTTGATAAAAGAAAAATTAAATGTTTTATTTATATTTTATTTTTATGTCACCATTCAAGACAACAAAGTTAGATTTGTAATTTTGCTATTATGTAGTTGTGTAGTTATTTCATTGGGGGTTCATAGCCAGGTTTCTGCTATGAGAAAGGGTCCGTGGGCATAATAAGTTTGGGAACCATTGGTATACAGTAATGTACAGACTTCAGTAACATACCCACCATATTAAATACAATGCACTATCTATTGAAGACTTCCAGATGTCGAACTTTAATTGTATTCGTAATATAAAAAGATCGTTTACTTGATATACGGTAATTGTTTAAATATATATTATTTTCGAGAAATTCTTGTGTTTAATCTAACAGAACTACGAATTGATATTTTTTGCTAAGATTCATTATGTTACAAATAGAAAATATAATTTTAAACAGATTCTTGCATAACGTTTGTAATGCAAAACCGTTACGAATAAACGTTATTTTGCATATATTAATATTTATGTAAGATATAGGCTATGCATCAAATTTGGCATGAATATTCTTCGACAAGCTAGAAAAATACCACAGGTTTCTCCACTCTTTAACACCCCTAAAGCCCACCCTCTCTTAACTTAAGTTCGACCAGTTTTTTTGTTTTGCAGTTTCATTATTGTAAATAACAGATTCAATAAATGTACAGTACATTTTACTTACTAAGACTATTGTTGTTATCACACTCCCCAACCCCACCCTCACGCACACACGCAGCTAATTATAAATAAATTTATATTAACTATTTCTAAACACTTGTCGTGGGTTCGCGCCTGGCTAACGGGTTGATCATGTGTTTTTCGGGCTTTTTTTCCACGTTTGTAACACCTAAATAGGGGCCAGTTTCCCATAAAAAGTCCTTCCCCCCTCGGTAGATCACCCGCGTGTCGTGCTGCCATATTGAAACAAACAAATTAATCAGAAGAGGCTAAATACATTCGATTTATCATTACGCCATCTTGCCAGAACCGTTTTAGCGGTTTCGCGTGGCATCGACCTAAATATTTACATATTTGTTCCAATTATATAAAAGTAATAACTAAGCGAGGACAAATATTTTGTCGTGTCATTCTCACAGATAAATAAATGACTACTCAAATGTGACAAAGCGAAAGAACAATACATTCCTGAACACGGTTTTCACTTTGTCTAAAGCTTTCAACGCGTTCGATTGCCATTTTATATCAGGAAGACGTAATATATATACAATATAAAGCACATAAATAATAAAAATACAGTGAATTTCACTTGTATTTCTTAAAGAATTTTTAAAGAAAAATTTTTAATATAAAGCACGCTAATTATGTATTAAAACACTAATTACAGAAAAGAATTTTGATCTAAAACTTTTTCCAGGTAACAGCATTATTATAAAAAGATTTAGTCTGAAATTTTACAGTAGATTCTCTGTAATCCGACATATATCGGACTATTGAACGTATAGGACTGAAAAATGAATGACTATACAGACTAGTGTTTCTCAACCTCTAATGAATCGTCGCCCCCTTCAGTAAAACCGTTACGTAGTATCGCCCCCTTCACTACAAAATTCCGATGTCGAGGGCCAGGGCTAACACCAAATTCGTACTGCATTGCATAGACTAGTGACTAGTATAATGTTATTTGTTTAATTATTGTACGACATAACGAATAAAATATCTAATTATTCTTAATATAATGTTTTACTATATCGCCCAGAAAATTGTTTTTCGCCCCCAAAATATAAATTGTTACTAATCGCCCCCTCAACATCGAGAAACGCCCAGATGGAGCGATATCGCCCCCGTTGAGAAACACTGATACAGACTCTACAGCGTATTTGAGATGAGAAGTTAAAGACTCCACTACCGTAAAAACGGATTGAATTAGATTGAAATGCTCGGTGCGAACAGGGTATAAGGCCAATGCTACTCAAACTGTAGTCCGCGGACAGTTGTACTGTGATCTTACTTAAAATTTCATAATTTTATATAATTAAAACTCATAAGGAGGAACAATGATCTAGACCAGTGTTTCTTAACAGGGGGACCGCGGTCCCTGGGGTCCATCAGAAGTTTACCGGGGGCCGCCAAATTATACAAAATTTCCTTCAGAATGTAATAAAAAGAAAATTTATGTATAACGGAATATCGTATTGAAAAGTGAAATAAGAAAGATAAAGTTATCTAATATAAGTAATAGATATGGAAAACAGAAAGAAAGAAAGACAGTTAAAAATGCCTTAACGGATACAACATCAACACCGCGTAGCTGTATTTCTAAACATTAAACAGGTTAGACGTGCTCCACAATTATGTAAATATATCCAAATAATGAAAAATGTAATAATTGTTGTAAATAGTAAATTGTAAAAATTGTAACTTTACCGTAATAATTGAATTTCTACCAATTTATAGAAATGTAACACCTGATGAGGGGTGCAAGGTACACAAAATATTGCACCCGAAATGCATAGTGAATAAAGAATAACGAAGATAACACTCAGAAGTTTTTGTATCTGATAAAATGCGGTCCAGACAAAAAAACGTCGGTTAACTTCTTCGGATCTAACCTATGATGTTTCATCAATTTTTTGAAGAAATAATTTTTAAAAAAAATTGACATTCAAAAGAAAGACAAAGTTTTCGTATTAATTTATTTCTTATTTCTTCCTACATACAACTTTGTTAGTACAGAAGAAATAAATGCAAATATGCATCCAGTATGCGTAATAAATAAATAAATAAAATGCAAATATGCTACTTACACCGCCGTATTTACTTCATTTATTCCAAAGTAATTCTAAGAAACTATTAATGCTTGGAATTTTGGATGCAAATTTGTGCAGAATATCCTCCCCTGTTTTCAGCAGCAATGCAAAATTTTCTGCCTTTCGCTAGTACATATTTGTGTGAAAAAGTGTTCTCAACTATGGTAGATATGAAAACAAAAAAACGCAATCGATTGCGATTAGATGCCTGCATGCGGATAGCATTAAAAACAATTGAACAAAGAATTAACAAATTAGTTGAGGATATTCAGCAGCAGAAATCTCATTAAATTATTTTCGAATATTTTTTGTTTTTTCTATGAATTTTTAAATGTTTCTTATTTTATTTTTTGTTAAAAATTAATGAGTTTTTATGTTTAACTGTGAAGTTTGAATGCTATTTAAATTGATAATGAAATAATAAAGTCATGTTTTACATTTATTATATAAAAAAATAAAGCAATAATAAAATCAATTTATTATAGATAATTTAACAAATATAAATTATTATTAAAAAATGGGGAATCACAAAAAATTATGGTGGGCCGCTAGTATAAAAAGTTTACGAACCACTGATCTAGACCAAGGGTGGGCAACCTTTTTTATAACATGGGCCAGAATAAATTTTACGTTTTTCCGCGGGCCATAGTAGTTAATTGACACCTTGTAACCTGTAAACTTTTAGTCTGCAAATATGAAATAAATAAATAAAAAGAAATTAATTACTACAGTCGATCCCCCCTACAACACTGTTGATTATTCCGTTTTATATGAATTCCATGTTGTAGGAGTCACTTAGATTTTACAAATGCGTGTGCCGGGCTGTGAATGGCTCACCTATTTGTAAAATCTAAGTGACTTTAAACACAATAAAAACAGCACTATGTAGTTGGATACGACAGACATTACATTTTCTAATTGCATAGCTTTAGCATATAGATTTTCTTGATGGATGATGCGATGAGATATAAATAATTTAGAAAAATTCTGTACTCCCATTTTTTGTTTGAATAAGGAAATGACTCCCTTATTTTTTCCTGTCATTGCTGCTGCAACACTTCAGAAAATAATATTCAATTTAAACTAGACGAATTATATCGAAATATATTTATTTATAATTTCTTCTAAACATCTCGCGGGCCGGATAGAAACTTTTCACGGGCCGTAGCTGGCCCGCGGGCCGGGGGTTGCCCACCGTTGATCTAGACCACTAGTTGATTTTAAGTTTAGTTTACTATCCTATAATACAGTATTTAGAAATTTATTAAACTTAAATTAAATTTAGTAGAAAATTTCCAAATATAGAATTAGTATATGATACACTCGTAAGCATAATTGCTCGTATATAATACACTCGTAAGCTTAAAACGCATAATTGACTAATAGAATATTTTTACATAATTAGAAGGTGTAAGTATAGAAACTAAAATGGGACCTAAATTACATGAATTATTTATGATTAAATTTGACGAAATATTTTTTTAATTGTGTAGCGCCATCTGTTATAATATTTTATTATAAAATCATTATATATTATTAATTTTTATAAAATAGCAAAAAGCTTAATTTTGAGGGTGGAGACGAGTATTTATAGTTTTTTTTTTCTTTTTATAGAAAAAAAATTGTAAATACTAATAACGAATAAAGTATTAAATTCGACCCCACTCGAAATACGACACGTGATTCCGTCTAGATCTCCACCCCCTCCACCTTTGACCACCAAAATTTAGCAGCAACAATGCCCCTAATACGCAAACCTNTTTTTCTTTTTATAGAAAAAAAATTGTAAATACTAATAACGAATAAAGTATTAAATTCGACCCCACTCGAAATACGACACGTGATTCCGTCTAGATCTCCACCCCCTCCACCTTTGACCACCAAAATTTAGCAGCAACAATGCCCCTAATACGCAAACCTTCCTGCAAAAGAAAATTTTGACAAAAGGCACAGGAGTCATTAATTAAACTCTAAAGTTAGTGAACAAAATTGCACCCCCCACATACTAACATCCATATATACAGAAAAAATCCCACATTTTTTTTCTTTGCGTAGGAAAAAATATAATACAAGGACTAAAAGTTAATTTAAAGTATCGACTAAATAATTACCCAAATCTAATATCGAAGAAATGGTACAATCACTTTCTCCTTCACAGATATGACGTAAAAAAATATTGGCAATGAAGTGGTCTACACGAAATTGCCTTATATGAAAAATGTTTTCAGAAAATGCGGAAATTTAATATATGTATTACCCTTACATTATGAAATAAATTTAAAAATATACTCCACAGAAATAATAGGGCAGAAATTAAAAAGGAAAAAACAGGCAAGGCAAGTATAATTTACAAATTAGAATATCAATTCACGTATTATTACGTAAGAGGGACAGACAGAACTCAATGGCGCGTTATACTCGTAGCTTCCTGGGGAAATTTGAATTAGGGGTCCTATGTAGTGTTGACTTCGAACATTTTTCTTCGGGAAATTTTGGGAGAAATTTTTTTTATAAAAGATTGATTTGGTGCCCCTTATCGGTGGGGATACCGGATAATTGCCCTTTATGCTATAGGATAATGCACCATTGACAGAACTTTAGGAAAAAGATTAAAAGAATACGATGCCATTATATGTCTTAAATATACACAATCATGATCGTTCCCTGAACACTGGGTGGTGCGTTCGCGCCTTGCCCAGACGGGCTGGCCACGTGTAGTTTTCCGGGTTTTCTCCACGTCTGTAACACTTGAATAGAGGCCAGTTACTCTTAAAAGACCTCCAAGAATGCATTATTCCCTGCATAACGACCATTATAAACGCATACAACCACTATTACATGACAATTACGTCACACTTTACCACGGAGTGATATAGCCTAGAAGCTCATGCCCAACTCAGCCAAGACAAGACAACCATCATGGAATCATACGGAAAAGATAGGAAGGATAATAGAAAAATCGGTTAATGTCCAGATACGTGGACTGTCATGGCGGCATTTCCTGTTTTCCGACTGCCAGCCTCGACACCGGAGCGGTTTGGAGACGACATGTCACGTGACGACGCGAGCGAACGTCGGCGGCTGTCATAGCGCCTCATCGCTGATTCCAGCAAACAAAAGGAAACAGTGGGGACGCACGTTCTAACCTAACCTAACCTATTCTAATAATATAATTGGTAATAATTATGATAATTTATTAGAATAGGTTAGGTTAGGTTAGAACGTGCGTCCCCACTGTTTTCTTTTCTTTGCCGGAATCAGAGATGAGCCGCCATGACAGTCTACGTATATGGACGTTAACCTGCGCGGCGGTTTTCCCCGTTTGCCGTTCGCTCGCGTCGTCACGTGACATGTCTCCAAACCGCTCCGGTGTCGAGGCTGGCAGTCGGAAAACAGGAAATGCCGCCATGACAGTCCACGTATCTGGACATTAAGCGAAAAATCTTACACATAAAAACAAAAGGAAATTTAAATAACACAGCAATAAAAAAGTTTACGTAAAGGAAATCTGTTAAGCACGTGTAAAGGAATGCAAATTACCAAGAAGTGGTACGGCATCACGTGTAGTAATTGTGCGTAATTCTGGAAACGTAGTAATCGGATGGATACGATATTGTTATACTCTAGCGTAACTCCAAGTTTAGTTTTAAAGATTTTACTAGGTTAATCTAAAACATTTATAATTTAATGTATTTTAAGGATATGGTTGACTCAATACAAGGAATTTACGTTGTATTGGATCATTATATTCCATTGTATTTTATTACATTTATTTTTTAATTAATTTTGTAGTTATATATCTTTTACTTAATTCGATTAAAACATTTTTCTCTAAAAGCTGTTAACAAGTTTCCGGCAACCAAGCTTATCATCATTATACGCGCAAGTAAATTAGCTTAATGGTTGTTTTTAAGTTTGAACAACGGCCCTACTAATTTCTTTCTTCTAGTTTATCCTTCTTGCTAGAACTCTTTTATCTTTTGTCAGCATTTCAAAAAGCTTGCAAATGACTGCCAGTCATGTCTATTGTTCTGTCAAAGTACACTGAATAAACAATAGGCTCGATGACACTTCTTAACCCCCGGGGATAATATCTAACGAGTAAGCTTTTAAGCCATTACTGCTTTTAATTACTAACCATTTACTATTAAGTCTGGGCGGCCTTAGGGAGTTGGCGAGCAGGGCAATCGCCCGGGGCCTCGCTCTTGAAGAGCCTCGCGCAACAACCAAGTAGAAAAAAGTTGATATTTAAAACTTTTTATTTTATCCTTGGCTATTAGTTATAACAATAAAATAAATTTAATTTATAGTACAGTATATATTAATATTAATAAGTGCCTACTGTTTCAATTCATATACTTTGCACAAAGGACAAGGGCCTCGCAAAGATCTGCCGCCCAGAGCCTCGCAATGGATAAGGCCGCCGCTGAGTACTGTACAGTACACGCTCTTTATTAACTTTGCCGGATTTAACGTTTACAGGTCGATCTTGACAAATTTTGCTCGAACCAATCTTATTACAAGTCATTAAGAAGCGATATTCATCCAACAAGTGCCTTTATTATATCACGTTTCGGTGTTGTTTTCTATGTAACTTTATAGAAAACTTACACCAACAATCTTCGTTATCAAGCATTCGACGAACTTATTGTAACGCCGTTTTGTAAACACTTCATTCAAAATAGCTACCGATGTATACGCTATATAATACAATTTACTTTGAAAGTTTAATAAATAATAAGCATTTAATTTATTAAATGAAATATACGTTATTTCTATTATATAACATAAACTTATAAACTTATTCTAACTTTATCCAAATGTAATTTATTTTTACGTTGTCAAAATATCATCCGCATTCACCTTAACAAAAAGTATTTGTTGTATTTAGAATGTGTTGTTTATGACGTCATGAGACTGCACGTGTGCTCGATGACAAAAATGAATTTCTTCAAATCGAACGTTATCGTGACGTCAACTATCAGGCATCAAAACTTGCCTATTGTTATCCTTTCACCCGAAAGTAATTTCTTAATGGAGTTAAGTGAAGTGTTATGATTTACTATTTAGAGCAATTAAAACTAATTAGGTATATTAAAAATGAACACTTCTACCTTTTAGCCTTAGTTTAAACATTCTAAAAATTCAAAAATGTAGAAATTTTACTTCCTGATTTTCGATTATTTTGTTAGAATAAATCTGATAATGCCCAATAAAATTTTGTGAAAATTATTCATTAAATCAAACTTCCCGATTTTTCAGCAGTCGTAAAATTTTTAAATTAATTCCTACTCCTGTGAGGGAGTCTTTGGTAGTGTTATCTTACGAAGAATTCTATTGGTTTCGTTCCAACTTAATTAAAGTACTGTTGCTCTTATAAATAAACGTTATTAGTAACTTATTAATGCACGATATCTATCTCGGTTACTCGAATTTAAATTATAACTAGCAATTAATTATAGTGAAATCGTCACAATGGAGGGTTGCAATTTTTAATATTTTAATTTAAAAATAAGCATTCCACATCTGGTCTCGATTTTCGTCTATCTAACTGCGTTCTCGAGATTAACGAATAACAGACAGTGAGATTTACCAAATATTTTAATGTAATGTTTAAAATTGTGTATTATTTTTTAAAAATCGAAAGTATTCCATCATTAAATTAAACTAAATTAAGAAATTCAGTAAAAATTGTAAACAAAATATCCACGATGACAATCAAAGTTAAGCAAAGTTAAGATAGGAGTGAAAGAAATTTTGAACGTAAACTTTTATAAACATCTTTGCTATTTAACACCCTCAAAATTACTTTATTCGTATTTACATGGTATCATACCGTACAAAATTTAGAACAATTAAAAACTGTGTAAATAAAAGGGTTCTCCTATTCTTTAATTATTTCTTAAATTTTAGAGTTTCTTGTAAGTACTTATTAACGGAACTTTTATCTTTAGGGGATTTGACCAGGTGTTGAACCTGGTTCTGACAAGTTGTTTATGAAATGGATAAAATGGAAGCTGGTTCTGAAATGGATTAAGGATCCCCCACAGCGATTGACCATCAGTAGTCTCGCCCATTAATTACTACAAAATTTATTTAAATTTACAAATAATAATTAACGTATTTAGACCTGCATAAAGTTTAAATTTCTAAGATCTATCATTAAAGTATTTTATAGTTTATTAAAATTTACAAAATAAATTTACCTTTTCTTTGCGTGTTTTCCTGCGTTTCTTTAGTTTTTTCCTCTTATTTTTACATTTATTTTCATCATTATCTAAATGTAGGCGTTTGAAGTCCATCGATCCGCATGATTCGTTGTCATCACTACATCGTTTTCCATAAAATAATTCGTTGTCATCACTACATCGTTTTCCATAAAATGATTCGTTGCCATCACATGGTTTTTCATAAAATGGTTCGATATTCTCATCTGACATCCAGTCATCTGTCATCCAGTCATCTGACATCCAGGAAGACATAGCACAATCCATAGCTGAAATATAAAACGACAAGAAAAAAATCAATGATAAAATTCAATAATAATATTTACTATTTTTTAAAAAAATTAAAATTCTAATAAACTTTTCATGTGTACAGTATGTATGCGATGTATCGGACGGGCCTCCTTACGGTATGTGCCACATCATATTAAAGTTATTTATAAACTTTTTCGGAATATCGTTTCTTACTCATTCAATGTCAAAGATACTTTCTATGAAGTAGGAACTGTTTCTATTCTACTGAAACATTTCAAAAAAATAACTTATAAAATTGTAACGGGTCATTTTATAACTTGATGGGTGAATGCACGATTTCAAATTAATTGAATTAATTTATCTTCTGCAATCTTTTACTGACGAAATATTGCAATTATATACTATTAAATCGATTTTTTTAATATATAAGTGATATAAACTCACCTTTATTTTCATATAATTCAAGAGGGGCAATGTCAGTTAATTCACAATTGCCGAAATCCTTATTTTCTAATGGTTGAAGTGGGACAAGCTCGGTTAAATGCTTGTCGACATCTTTACTGTCTAATTGTTGAAGCTGGGCAAGCTCGGTTAAATACTTGTCGACATCTTTACTGTCTAATTGTTGAAGCGGGGCAACCTCAGTTAAATAGTTGCTATCATTATTTTCGAATGGTTGTTGCGGGGCATGCTCAGTTAAATACTTGTTGATAATATTATTTTCGAATGGTTGAAGCGGGTCAAACTCGGTTAATCCAGAATTGTAGAAATCTGATTCTTCCATTCTTTCTCAATTTGACAGGTAGTTTCCTTTAATTAAAAATACAAAGATGAAATCGATTAAGATTTTCGTAGTTTTATTATAAATTTTAATTATAATTAATGTCTCTTTGCAACGTATACAAGTTTTTACAAGCATAAATTTAATAAATATTCGTTTTACGTACGGTTGATCAATTGTTAGTACGGTTAAAGTTTACCTACGTACGCCGCGCTTCCGACTGTTTGTGCTCCCGACGGACTCTAGGGAAGCCGCCAATTGTTTAACGTCACTAGTTATTAATTCGCGGTAATTCCTGAACAAAAGAAAAAAAAAACGAAACGTCTACTAAAATTATAGTTAATCTAACCTAACCTAATCTAACTTAACCGAAGCAAACAGTCGCGACAGCCGCCATGACGGTACACATAGGTAAGGATTGACCAGCCTTTACAGTCAATTTTTTACACAATAGTAATTCTGACAATCTCTTCCCGTTATAAATCTATCTTTAAATTTTAAAATTATTACTTTCGTTAATTGTTTTTCTATTCGAATAAATATAATATCAATTGAATACTTACCGTTAGAATACACCTACTCTGACAAAACCTCGTACCTCATGAAACTACGGGCCATATTGTGATCACTGTTTCAGGTCTCGTGTCTCTCGCAAGCCGGTCGCTGATTGGCTAATCCAAATGACCAGAATACGGCTCCACGTGCTTAAGCACATGTGTACAAACATTCAAATTCCCACACGGTCTGAACAGCGCCACCTAAGTTTTTTCACTTTTAAAGTATGACGTGTGCTCCCAATAATTTTGTTTTATTTCTAATTTTTTTTTAATAAACTAATTGCTGATATAAATAAAATTATTATTTCTAATATTCTTAAAAATTTAATTATAAAAAATTATTAGTAATATCTTTTGTGAGTTAACGAAAGGAAGAGATGGACGGATGGCCAAGCAGTTACGTTGGCAGCCTACGTAACTGCTTGGCCATCCACTGCATGTCTACTTCAATTTTTCAACAATGGATTACGCTGTACGGCTGCCGCTCAAGATCCTAGAATATAAGGGTGTTTCATATAGATAAATATTCATTGGTTGCTTATTTGATGTCATTTAATTAAATGCCAAAACAAAATATCTTGTTACATCATTACAAGTATTACCGATTACAAGAAGTTCGCAGCTTTAATTAAACGCGAACATTTAATTTATTACGATTTATACATATTTATTAAAAACTGTTTTTATTTAAATGTGACAAATTCATACTTTTGTACGCATTGTTTGAATTTATACGTTTAAAGTTGAAATTTAAATTCGGTTTGTTATTTTCTAAATAAAATCGATTTTGTTATTTTCCTGATTTTATTCAAAAATATAATTTTTACAAAATTGCTTTTGTAAATTCTATGTCATCATCATCGTCAACTTCAGCTTATTCTACCATTTCAAGTTATGGTGTAGCCTCCCTTACATAATCGTCCTCCATTTCTGCCCATGCTTGCCTATCGTTTGCCACTGTCCACCATGTTGTGCCTGCTTGTCTCCTTATGTCATAGTCTCATCTTAAGTATGGACGTCTCTTGGGTCTTTTGATTCCCTGTGGATACTACACTGTGATTCTCGTGGATCATCAGTTGTCAGTCCTTCTTGCCAGATGTCCTGCCCATTGCCATTTGAGAGATTTAATTCTGTGGATTAAATCAGTTACCTGGGTTCTTTGCCTAATCCACTCTATTCTTTTGTGATCTCTCTTGGTTATTCCTAGTATGTATCGCTCCATTGACCTTTGGGCAACTTGGAGTTTCACTGTTATTTCTTTCTTTAGTGTCCAAGTTTCACATCCATGAGTCATGACTGGTAATATGCATTGATCGAATGCTCTTTTCATAAGGTGGATTAGCATTTTAGACCTGAAGATTTCAAAATTTCGAAATTCTGAAATTCTACGTATTTGGTTATATATATGTATAGTTTTTTATGTTCCTTTATTTAATTTCTATCGTCCCGCCATGTTTTTTAACTACGCCATTATATATTTTAATTATCAAAAATTATACTGGCCCATTCATTAAATTTTTTATACTCTTTAGAATGATATTTACTTTAAAATAACTTTGTCAAAAACTGCAATTTTTTCTGTAAAAATTCTTTTTTATGCATATAAATTAACAATGTTAAAGAAAAACAGAATTAAAATAAACTAGGTATAAACTTTCATTTTCTATTATTACCACAATTTATTTTATTTCCTTCATAGAAAAACGATCTTATTTAATTGAATTGTTTATAAATCCCGATTAAATTTAGAATTTAAAATAATTAATGGTAAACGATAGCTTTCTGTGAAGAAAGAACAGGTGTTTAATGCGTCATTTTTCTCTAAAGTAGTAGTGTATTAATTACTAAAGCGCATTGTATCTTCACACATACTTTGTATATACTTTCTATAAAATGAACAAGGACTACAAATTGTCAAGCCGATGAAGGAAATTTCATTATTTTTAAAATTTTGAAAGTTTTCTATTCTTGTTTAACTACTCCGCGCATTCTGTTATTCATCAGCGCGCTGAGCAATTGCTACCAGAAGTGACGTTTTCGCTGATGACGATTGAAAACAATTTTGAGGGAAAAAGAGCTTATTCGTTTACATCAAAATTGCTAATACAATAAATTAATAAATAACAACGGGTTAAATTTTTAAACATATGCCCCGAAAGTGCTACTGAATAAAATAAAATTTGCAGATTGTGAAGCAGTGGCTTGGAATTCGGATTCTGGGAGGAATTTCCTAAAACAGCCGTATGAGACACGTGCGACTAAATATCCAGAAAGCACAACGCATCTGATTAGTCAGCTGAATGACGTCAACCTACTTAAATCGGAAATGTTGATCGATCAGCCTAAACTTGTTTTGTTGTTGTTGTTGTTGTTGTTGTTGTGAGAGCGGGCAGACATTTGGGTGCGTTTACTTCTGAGCTAATTTTACTTTCAGCACGCTCAGCCTGTATACTTTCGTCCGAGTGCCACGCTCATTGGCGTTTACTTTAGAGCTATTGACGTCATGTTTAGCGAAATTGGTAAGCTCGGAGTGCTAGCTAGTTTGTTGTCGAGCTTTGCGCTAATTCAATATGGCTGCTCTCATGAAAAAATTACTTTCTGTACAAAGTACTAAAAATGGAATTAGTTTTCGAAAAATAAACGGCAGAAAGTATTTTTATTGGTAAATTTCAATTATTTCTTGTTTAAAATGTTTACAATGACCGTTTTTTCATTGTAAGGTTCAATAGCTTCAGATGACTTTTTTCATAAACAGGGTTAATTAATGTGAAAAAAATTAAGTTCGATTCATTGTTTATGATTAAAAGTGAGGTTTACCTAATACGCATTTGGAATCTTCAGAAATGTTATGTTCAGAGCATTAAATAAATCGTAAAGAAATGAACAGCATTAATAATAATCCAAAATTACATAAGTTTGTATACTTGAATGAATTTTCACTTACATATGGGAAATGACTTCTCAAGAAATTGTATCATTTGAATACCATTTTTTCATTACAAACTAAACTTATA
>NW_019384458.1:479502-482303 GCF_000671375.1 Centruroides sculpturatus
CGCGCGGATTTTGCAAGCAAACCCCACTTATATTCAGTATTTCAACAACCATAGTAATTGTTATATAACACCTACCGCTGAGAATGATGAGAATTGCCGAGAATCAAACGAACTATTTTCAATTTGATCAATTTTCTGGAACGTTTACAATCGTTCTATAATCGAACCAATATGCAATAATAAATTCGAATTTAAAACGGTTCGAACATTTTAAAAATCGAAATAGATAAAAATATTTATAACAATGTTTGAAATGTTATCAATTTAATACACCTAAGTACTCGATGAAGACTAAATCCTCTCCCTCTCCCCCACGCGGGAAAATTTCGAAAAATCCCTTCTTAGTGTGCATTCCCATGGCGTACCCTACTAAAACGCAGATAAAACAAAAAATCGCATTTAAAATAGTACAGTAAAAGCCGTTCTTCCGGTTAAGCCTTAGGCTAAGGCTAAGACTCCACTACCGTAAAAACGGCTTAAAAACCTCTCGCCGTAAAAGCTTTTAATCACGTGACCCTGATATCTTACGCCTGAGCAGGTCGTAAAACCAGCGTAAAAGCAAGTTGAGCTATGTTCAACTTTCGACGCGAATACGGGCCGTAAACAGGGCCGTAAACAACCTTCCGCCAATCAGAAGTCAGTGAAATCTAGGTCATCGCGACACGAGCTAAAATGGCGGAAAACGAGTTTTTGTGTACGTTCTCTCGTGGCTACCCTAGAATAGATCAGGAAAGATTTATCGAAAGTATTCGTGTATCTACGACAAGAGATAACCGTTTATAATAATGGATACCAAAGGAAATCCTTCAATTTAGAGTAGTATATAATAAAAAAGCTAAGCTTATAAGTGCTGTATATTATCTTAATAATACGATAATAAAAGTTAGTATATTAAAGTAACGATATTATTTTTACTACATTTGTAATTATAGTACAGAAAATACTCGTAGAATATAATCATTGTCTTTATATCGATATATCACGTATACAACCGTCTTCCGTTTCCGAAGAAGTATTTACTTTCGACACTTTGGGCAGCACCGTCGCCGTAAAAACTTCGCCCTAGCCGGACCTCCACCGTAATCCCAGCGCAAACGCAAATAGGTCACGTGATTAAAAGCTTTTACGGCGAGGGGTTTTTACCCCGTTTTTACGGTAGTGGAGTCGTACGAAACATTCCAATTTTCAACGCGAGTGTTGAGTGTTAAAGTCAACAATTTGACGTCATCAACGACGTTCCAACTCGAGTATGAAGTGCTTAGTTTCCATAATTCCATTCTCAGCAAGATGGATTCCATTCAAATGTCTTACCAATTACCCACAATTCATTGGAAAGTAGCAGTCAACATATCTGTTGAGTGCTGAGTGTGTTGAGTCAGCGCTNAAAAAATTACTTTCTGTACAAAGTACTAAAAATGGAATTAGTTTTCGAAAAATAAACGGCAGAAAGTATTTTTATTGGTAAATTTCAATTATTTCTTGTTTAAAATGTTTACAATGACCGTTTTTTCATTGTAAGGTTCAATAGCTTCAGATGACTTTTTTCATAAACAGGGTTAATTAATGTGAAAAAAATTAAGTTCGATTCATTGTTTATGATTAAAAGTGAGGTTTACCTAATACGCATTTGGAATCTTCAGAAATGTTATGTTCAGAACATTAAATAAATCGTAAAGAAATGAACAGCATTAATAATAATCCAAAATTACATAAGTTTGTATACTTGAATGAATTTTCACTTACATATGGGAAATGACTTCTCAAGAAATTGTATCATTTGAATACTATTTTTTCATTACAAACTAAACTTATATGATGACAGAGTAATACTTATTTCTATTGAAATAGGCTACTGCTTCTTCAGTTGATGTCTAATAGCCATATGTTGTTCATCAATAGAGCCTCTAATTCCAGGAAAACCAGATTGGGTATAAAAAAATTCCATTATTCTTACATCATCCTGCTGTGTGGCCAAGAGATCATTTTTCATTTTCATTTAACACTAACTTGTAAGAAAGAATTAACAACTTTATTTAAAATATTCCACGCAGTCCGTCTAAACATATTAAAACGATCGTCAATACCCTTAGAGGAAAGAATGAAAGAAAAAAGTGTTTGTATTTAATATCAATTATTTGTTACTTTTGAACTCAGTTTAGTTACACCACAACAAAACAACGTCACATCCATTCACTGGGTAAAACAATTGTTTTAAATGTGTATTATATATGTGTATAATCTACTATTCTCTTATAAACTGCATCTAATTTCATATATTACTTCGTATAAACAAACCTGAATGATTCTTGATTTGCCAATGTCCACAGACAACATAAAAGCTGTTTTTGAGCAGACACGGGTCGTCTTCCAGATGAAGTAATTTTTCGGTGTCTATAATTGGGCTTATTTTTTAGAGGAGAATTTCAAAACATTCTCTTGTAAGTCTAACAAGTAAGGTTGTTTAATTAAAATCGGTTGGCTTGTAAAAAAGGTAGTCTCTCTTCAATAAAAGTTTCTATTTTTTTTAATTTACCTTACTTTTCTTTTCTCTTTTTTTCATTTTTCTACAATTATATCACAATAAAATCATCCTCGTCCGATTCGGAATCAAGTAGTTATATCTATAACGTAACATTTAAAATAGCAGCTTTGACAATATTATTTGCAGGAAACCGCCATATTTCTTGTTAGCGTTCGCGTTTACTTTCGAACTGGACATGTAAGCACGAATACACATGCTAATGACGTCACTTCCGGTGTTCGGAAGTAGCACTATTAGCTCAGAAGTAAACGCACCCTAT
>NW_019384458.1:484187-493886 GCF_000671375.1 Centruroides sculpturatus
ATTCCAATTTTCAACGCGAGTGTTGAGTGTTGAAGTCAACAATTTGACGTCATCAACGACGTTCCAACTCGAGTACGAAGTGCTTAGTTCCCATAATTCCATTCTCAGCAAGATGGATTCCATTCAAATGTCTTACCAATTACCCACAATTCATTGGAAAGTAGCAGTCAACATATCTGTTGAGTGCTGAGTGTGTTGAGTCAGCGCTGACAACAGCGCTACCTCAACGTTGAAAAAAGGAACGAATTTTAACGAATGTTGAGATCAGCGCTGAGTCAGCATTGAAAATTGGAATGTCCCGTTAGCTTTAATGCTCTCCCTCTCCCCCGCGGGGGAATTTCGAAAAATTCTTTCTTAGCGTGCGTTTTCATGACGTACTCTGTGTACCAAATTTCACCTCTTTAGGTACAGCTGTTTGCTCTGGGGGATGATGAATCAGTGAGTCATTCAGTCAGTCAGGACAAGCAATTTTATATGTAGATATAACTATTATATTCAAAGGAATTTAAATACTTACAGCATTATTGATTGTTAAATAATTTATACAAGAATTCTATACTTTTAATTTGAAAAACGGTCATACAAATTTGATTAAACGTATTTACAGATGTATCCATGATGGAACTAGATATATGAAATTTCTGTAAATTTGAAAAGTATTGTTTCTTAACACACAGATTTTGAACTGACATTCAAAAGCACAAAATGTCTATTGACAGAAAGAACTGTCAATTCTAACTAAAACATAAAAAAAAAAAAATTCTGATAAGAGTAATCTATGGAGAATATTCATTATTCAAAATTGTTCAATAACTTTTACATTTATATTTTATAATTTGTTAAGCAAGATTTGTGAAAATTTTTCTTTCAGAGGTACACAAAACTTGGTTAATTTTATTGTTTCATCTAACTATATTAAATGCATATGACAAATATTCAAAGAATATTCTGACTTATCTTAATTATAAATTTCATCCTTTCTCGAACTTTTTATGAATAATATCTGTAACAAAGTGTAAATTTTCTGTGCATGTAAATTTAAAACACTAATCGCACTATTAAAATGATCTATTGTGTATGATTTGGTTCAGAGGTGCATAAAGATCAAGTATGAAGTTAAATGTTCAAAAAAATAATCAGCTATATTTTCACTTTATATTCACTCCATATTACGACAACTAAAAAGAAATAATCTATTTCGTCAGGATTCGTTCTGACGACCACAAAATATAATCTATACAGTACTGTATTTCGGTGGGTTGACGTCATTCAGCTGACCAATCAGCGCTTTGTGTCATTTGGATATTTAGTCGCACGTTATGAGATGATCATATGTTCTAGGACCTCGTTGATGGCTATAGAATTGTTATTTTCGATTTACAAAAGTAATTAAAATATTATATATTTTATTTTTATATAAAAATTTAAGTGATATTTTTTTTATTTAAACAGTATTTGAACGTTGAAAGTTTGCATTTAATGATAGATATTTGGGCTATTTATGTGGCATTCGGTTCGAAGTAATCAGACTATAAATATTGTCGATAGATGTCGCTGGTTGGACCGTGGTAGGCAGTTCTTTACTTATTGTGATGTGATTTATAATAAAACTGTATTTTACAAAAAATGGGCAATCAGCTGGCGGGAATCGCTCCCTCTCAAATTTATCCAGTCGAACACTATTTAACCGAACTTCCCGATTTTACTTACGATTCCAATTTAGGAAGCACGAGGTTTTTTAAAGTAGCAAAAACACGACATAAGGAAGGTTTGACTGTGGTTAAAGTATTTGCTATTCACGATCCCTCGCTTCCTTTAAGAAATCATCGAGATCGACTGGAGGAAATTAGATCCTTGCTGATCAATGCACCTAACTGCTTACCGTTTCAGAGAGCAATGCTAACTGAAAAGGCTGGAATTTTAGTTCGACAATACGTTAAAGACAATTTGTACGATCGTATCAGTACTCGACCATTCCTGAATGCTATTGAAAAAAGATGGATTGCATTTCAGCTATTCTGTGCTCTAAGCCATTGTCACGGAGTGGGCGTGTGCCACGGAGACATCAAGCTCGAAAACATCATGGTTACCGGATGGAATTGGGTGTTACTGACTGACTTTGCTAGTTTTAAACCGACATACTTACCCGAGGATAATCCCGCAGACTTCTCATACTTTTTTGATACCTCCCGAAGGAGGACGTGCTACATTGCTCCCGAGAGATTCGTAAAGACTTTAAATTCCGAAGGAATCGTCCATCATAGTTCTGTCAACATGGTTTTACCAGAAGAGGAGATTAAAAAGGGAGATATCACGCCGTCGATGGATATATTCTCGCTCGGATGCGTGTTGACTGAGTTATTTACCGAAGGGCATCCGCCATTTGATTTTTCTCAGTTGTTGGCTTATCATAGTGGAGAATATAGTCCTTGGAAAGTGTTAGAAAAAATAGATGATGTGTATATAAGAGAGTTAGTTCGACACATGATTCAAAAAGATTCTGGTAAGCGATTGAGTGCAGATGAATATTTGGAACAGCAGAGAGGCAAAGCATTTCCCGAATATTTTTATTCATTTCTAAAAGGTTATATGGAAAAATTTGCATCGTCTCCGGTATTATCTCCAGATGAAAAGATTGCAATAATTAAAAGAGATACTAAAACAATTTTAAAAGCCCTTCAGTTGAGTGATGAAGCTAAAGATTATAACGAGATTAGTGAAGGTATTATTATAATAGTTTCTCTTATTACTTCGTGTTTACGTGCTCTCAAACATTGTACTGCTAAACTGAATGCTTTGGAAATACTGCATTACATATCACCATATTTAAGTCCTGATATTATTTTAGATCGTTTATTACCATATATGATATACCTATCAAATGATTGCTATCCTAGAGTTCGTATTGCTTCACTACAAACTTTAACTCATTGTCTTACTCAAGTGAAAAGTATTCCGAGGAGTGATGCTAATGTGTTCCCAGAATATATTTTGCCAAATTTAGCAAGGATAACTCAAGATGAGGCTGTTTTAGTAAGAGTAGCATATGCTGAAAACATTGCAGAATTGGCCGAAACTGCATTAAGATTTTTAGAAATGACTCATCTGGAAACTGAACAAACTGAAACAGAACAGTCAAATACTGAAAATACATATTTTCAAGCTCATCATCATTATGGAACATATGGATCAGAACTTCAAGCATTACAAGAGATGATTCAGCAAAGTGTTTCAACATTGTTGAGTGATCCAGATAACATTATCAAGCAGACTCTTTTAGAAAGAGGAATAACACGTCTCTGTGTGTTTTTTGGAAGACAGAAAGCTAATGATGTTCTGTTATCTCATATGATCACATTTCTAAATGATAAAGAAGATAGACATCTTAGAGGAGCATTTTTTGATGCTATTGTTGGTGTAGCTACTTATGTTGGATGGCAGTGCTGTCCTATTTTAAAACCATTATTACAGCAAGGATTAGCCGATTCAGAAGAATTTGTAATAAGTAAAGCACTTCATGCAATGACAGATTTAACAGAATTAGGATTGATGCAAAAACAAATGCTCTATGACTTAGTTGGAGAAACTGTTCCTTTACTTTTCCAGCCTAATTTATGGATTCGTCATGGAACAGTAGGATTTATATGTGCTGTTTCTAAACTGCTGAATTTAGCAGATATTCAATGTAAGTTAATGCCATTACTACAGCCATTCCTTAAATACACAATTATACAAATAGATCAAGAAGTTGTTCTCTTAAATGCCTTGAATGAACCACTTTTTCGTTCAATGTACGATTATTTGATCAAACTTCCTTTATTGCCAACTTTATTAGAGAGTTTGCGAGCACGTCAGATTTCTCGCAGCATTGCCCGTTCGGGACATCAGCCATCTTATGGAGATATGGACCCATCTTTAAAAGCTGTCTATCGCAGACTACAATCTGATGGAATGACAGAAGAAGTAGAAGAAAAAATTCTAGTCATGAAAGAACATTTATTAAAAATGCATAAAAATCATAATACCATGGTTGATCCTCGTGGAATTACTGGTAAAGAAGAAAATGGAATTATAGATCTTTCTGATTCAAAATTTAATGTTCCCTTAAATGTAATTAATCTTGAAAGACCAAGAAGAGATATTGAAACTCAAGTTGCTTTGCCAGTTAAAAGTGCTGGAAAGAAGAAAGGAGCAAGCTTAGATTCTCCTAATGTAATGATGAATGAGGAATGGCAGCATATGTTTGGTACAAATGAACCACCGCTTTCTCCAAAATTACAACCTCAGATTCCTGATACTTCTGCCAATTTACAAACACAAAAACTGATTTCAACATCAAAATTGCTAATTCAAGATTCTACTGATTTTAATGGATCACAGCCATTATTGATAAACTCTACAGCATCCAGTGGAATAAGTTCTGTTAAATCAAGTTCTACTTCAGATTCGACTTTAAAAAGTCATCACTGTGCTCCATGCAGAGATGAATTATTGGTATTGATTTGTCATAAACAAGAACAAAACATCAGAGATGAAGCTGTTAGATTATATAGTGAAGATATAAACAGAGAACCTAAGCCATCTTTACAAAAGTGGAGACCTAAAGGAATTCTAGCTGCACATCTTCATGAACATCAAGGTGCAGTGAATAGATTACAAGTGATTCCAGATACTTCTTTATTTGCAACATGTTCCTCAGATGGATCTGTTAAAATATGGGATTGTGCATACATGGAGAAAAGAAGTGTAGTTAATCGTTCACGTCATACTTACAATCGTATAGGAGGTAAATTAACTTGTATGACTGTTTGTCAAAATTTACAATCTTTAGCAGCATCTTCTGATAATGGAAATATACATGTATTTAAAATAGAACAAAGTTTTCAAAAGACATGTCTTCTAACTTCTAGAAATTTAGATCCTCAAGAAGAAGGATCTGTTGTTGATATGCATTATTTGGATGCAGGTCTTCAGTCTGTTCTTGCCTATGCAACTGTGTATGGATCAGTTGTTGGATGGGATCTTCGATCTCCTGGAACTGCATGGAAGTTAGACAATAACACAAAACAAGGCTTAATTACCTCATTTTGTGTTGATACTCAACATTGTTGGTTATTATTAGGAACAGCAAGTGGGCATCTTGTTTGTTGGGATTTACGTTTCAGACTTCCAATAACAACAATTGTTCATCCCACTGGAGCTCGAGTTCGTCGTCTTTTACTTCATCCACATCTTCATTCGTCAGCATTTTCAGCTGTTCAAGGAAATAACGAAGTGTCGTTGTGGGATCTGGAAAGTGGAGCTCGAACATCAACTCTCTGGGCTAGTAGTATGCCACCACTTTCACAATCATTAACATCAAAACATGCAACATACTCCATGTATGTAGGAAATACTGACAGAGGCATATTTTTAATAACTGCAGGATCAGATATGAAAATCAGATATTGGGATATTGATTATGCAGCAGATTCTTACATAATTGCAGGATCTGCTCATGATCCTCCAAATACAACATTTGTTAGTTACATGTCTCGTTTAATAGATGGAACAGAAGTAATACAGGAAACACATGGCAGATCTAGACCATCGAGTAGTGAAGATCCTCCTTGGAAATATCCAGATACTCCAGCTGTTGGACATCATGATTGCATCAGTGATATAAGTATGATACAAACAACACAGAATTTTTTACTTTCGGCTTCGAGAGATGGGGTAGTAAAAATTTGGAAATAATTATTTGTATTATAATAACTATAAAAATATTTTGATAGATTGAAATCAATGCACTTTAAAATTATCATCTCAATCTGTGATTGCTGCTTGTGATAAGTGAAATAATGCTTTATCTTTTTCAGTGCATAATAATCCATTTATCACAACAGTAAACACATGTATTTAATAATGTTTGTAATACTGCTGAATCTTTGTTATTTGCAGTGTTAAAGGTGTAAAGAATCTAAGACTATTATGTAAATGATATTGTCTAATCAATCTATTAAATTTCTGTAAATTTTGTCTGTAATATCATGTAATAATGTAAAAAAACTTAAACTTTATATCATTTTTGAAGAAATATAATTGTAATTACCAATAATAATCTAAAATAAATTAGTATTGTACATTTTATTAGAAGTATAAAAAATCCAAATTTATGAAATTCGTTATCTGATAACTCCCCACACATCAGAATTATAAACAAACTCATGCAATTACAAATGATTTTTTATTTGTAGTTAGATTTAAACATCATCTACCAATTTTGTATCTTAATTCTTTTAACAGCTTTCATATTATGTAGACGTAGAACATATTAAAAACAGTTTTTTTTTTTTTTTTTGCTTATATTTGATATCTTCATCAATGATTGATTTAGCTAAAAAGACCAATGTTGAATGATTGTATTATTAATCATTGGAGTAATTGATGATAATAGTCATTGACAATTGGTTACATTTTAAAATAGCACAAACAATTGACATTTTATAATTGAATATGTATATGTTTTTTGGAAGTTTTATGTAAAGAAACAACTATATAAAGCAAATAATATATTTTATAGAATGAGCATAAAGTCTTGTTTTGTCAAATCTAATTGTAGTAAGGTGTATTTAGTATGTAGTGTGATATAAATGCATATATTTTTCTGTTAAGCTCTGCAGAGGGATAGAAGAAACAAGTTACTCAATTAAAAGTGTGTGTATAAGTGTGAAAATGATGGCATTCGCAGCTACCAAAGAAGCCAATTAGATGGACACTTACACTCCCAAGATATATGTTATATCTGTCAACAACAAAAGTTAAAACAAAACTATTGGTCCACCAATGGCCAAGCGGTTCCATTCCCTAAACACTGGGAGTTCAGTTGTGGGTTTGTGCCTCACCAGGACAGGCTGGCCATGTGGAGTTTTCCAGGTTTTCTCCACATCTGTAACACCTGAATAGGGGCCAGTTATCCTTAAAAAGTCTTCCTGGAAGGCATTCCCCTAGGCAGATTGCCTAAGTGTTGCATTGTAACTTAACAAACACAAAGCTGTTATTAATGCTTTCTAACAATTACGGTAAAACATGAAGTCCTAGCTTAATTATGAATTCTAATTGATTTTGGTATAAAATATTGATGATAAAAATATACCCGGGTTTGTTTTTGGAAAATTATTTATTAAAAATTATGATTTTTCTAAGGGAAATGGCATAATCTGTTTTTTTCTTCATTCCAATACTTAGATATTATTCTGTCATCATCATTATTTTCTTGTTCATACAGGCAGTTCTCCATTTTTATCAGCTTGTACAAAAGAGCGTACGTTTGGCGTCTTGTATTCCTGATAGCCTTTCTGATTCTCTAGATTCTTTAACTTACAGGAAAAAAATTCTCTCTGAAACTGGCTTAAAAGTTGTCTACTAAAATTGTGTTGGTGGTAAATCTAAATACAAGTAAATAAATAAATCTAATATCCAGAAATAACTCATGGACTTATTTATGGAAATGTCTGGCACCTACATATGTACTAATTGTATATCAAATACATACCAATTAGTTTTCTTGTGTAACAGAAACTGCTTAATGTATATTCATTTTAGGACATTTGATGATTAACAATATCTTAAGTGGTATAAGTGAATGACAAATAATAGAAATTCTGATTTCATTCAGTCTGACACAAAAAGAGTATCAAAACAATTAAAAAATACAGAGGGTATATTGGAGATTTATTAATTATAAAAATTCTCTTTAATTTTTTCATTTGTCTGCTTTTTATACTGTTATCTTTAACAGTGGCTGGCATATAAAATGGCAAAAAATAACAGCTTAAAAATGCCTATTTACTGAAAATTATGATGATCAAAGCTCTAATTACAGTAAACATCGGGAATGTATTTTAACTTATATATTATTAAGATATGCTAATTCATATATTAGATGACTGATTTTAATACCAGCTTGCAAAGTATTCCTGATAGCAGGCTACCCATAGGCACATCCCTGCTTTATGTGGTGTGATATCATTGCATACCTGCAAAGTAGGGCTGTACCCATTAGATGGCTGATAATACAATGTCTTATTACAGTAAACAGATTCTATTATACATCAGTATATATATAGTTTTTTTTTTCATGTATGTTGCATTGAAGATGTTAATCCAAATGTGAAGTTATATTAATTCTTCATTGTTTTAGAATGAAATCAGTGAATGAAATGTGTTAATCACTATATATTTAGTTTTTTTTTAATGTTTCAGATAATTATCAGCATAACCTATATAGAATTATTAATTATCAAAATAACTAATCAGCAATACAGAGGAAAAACTAATTCAGTTAATTAGGAAATAATTTTAGAATCATGGATATTTTTATCAACACTATAACTTGATAAAAATCAACAAAAGAGTTTCGATAAATATAACCACCACTATTTAAGAAATAATAACGTAAAGTTTAAATATGGTTTCATTAAAATATGAATACATTTCATAAATAATATATTCTAAAGGATAATGATCTTTTCTACAAAAATAAACATTTGATCGAATATATTTAAAGTATTCTCCTAAAAAAACAACATTTTATACATAAATTTATATATATTTTATTTTAAATTTTAATTGTGGGAACTTTAAAAAGCATTGTAAAATAAGATAAGATGATTACAGATTAACAATACGCATCAGAAAATATTTCTATGCATATTATCTTGCAGTAAACTATAATTCTATTGATAAAAACAAAAAAGAAAGAAAGAAAAATATAAGTTTTGCTTCATAGAATAAATACAGTAAAACAATTTTAACATACTATCATATATAAAAATATTTCAATTTTTTAATCAAACAAAATATATCAATTATAGAATTATATTTTCTAAATTTTAAAATATATTTGTTTCTTTTTAAGAATCTCATTATTAATAAATAAATATTGTAAGATATTATTCAATATAAAAAAAAACAACTTTTTTAAGTTTTAAATAAGGATTTATGATTGTAAAGTATAAAATTTGCTTGTTATTAATTTATATTTTGTTCAATTTACAATTTATCAATTTAAGTTTGGTATTAATCATTAGTGCATGAAGACTTTTCAAGGCCCCTAGGCATAGAAGATTGGATGCCCTTCCACATAATTTTACATCATCATAAACTAATAATGTCTAATTGTAGCTACGGTATTTTCTTTTTTATAAAATATAATATACAATTGCAACAGTAAAATTATTATTTTTTTCTAATTTTGGGGCCACCGAGAACCCCGGACTCCTATGCACGTTCCTAGTGGATAATCCAGCACTATCAATTATATATTTTTTTAAATATATTAGATATTATTTCAACTATTAAAAGATACATTTATGCTTTTTCATCCCCATTAAAGTAATTACCATATTCCAGGGAGTGGAACAAAATGACTTAATTGACTTTACAATATTTATTTATCCTGTAATTTTATATTACAAGTTAAATATTTTCAGGGATATGAATTTTTGAATCATTTAAATTTATTTTCCTTTCAAACATTAAATGAAGTATAACTTGAAAATAAAAATGTTTTCCTTTTTTTGAAATGCCATTATTTAATGCTTAATGATGCAGAAAAAAATATTTATTACATGGTAGAATTTTTTACTAAAAAAAATAATCTTTATTTTTTTTATTTATTTAGATATTAGAATTTATTATTATTATTAAAATATCAAC